>NC_091210.1:10953394-11067492 GCF_040958095.1 Procambarus clarkii | reverse complement strand
GAGGGCCAGAGGCAGTGGGGCAGAGGCAGAGGGGCAGAAACAGAGAGGCAGAGGCTGAGGGGCAGAGGAAGAGGGGCTGAGGCAGAGGGTCAGAGGCAGAGGGTCAGAGGCAGAGGGGCAGAGACAGAGGGGCAGAGGCAGAGGGGCAGAGGCAGAGGGGCTGAGGCAGAGGGGCAGAGGCAGAGGGGCAGACGCAGAGGGGGGCCGAGGCTGAGTGGCCGAGGCAGACTGGCCGAGGCAGAGGGGCAGAAGCAGTGGGGCAGAGGCAGAGGGGCAGAGGCAGAGGGGCAGAGGCAGAGGGGCAGATGCAGAGGGTCAGAGGGGCAGAGGCAGAGGGTCAGAGCCAGAGGGGCAGAGGCAGAGGGGCAGAGACAGAGGGGCAGAGGCAGAGGGGCAGAGGCAGAGGGGCTGAGGCAGAGGGGCAGAGGCAGAGGGGCAGAGGCAGAGGGGCAGAGGCAGAGGGTCAGATGGTCAGAGGCAGAGGGCCAGAGGCAGTAGGGCAGAGGCAGAGGGGCAGAGACAGAGGGGCAGAGGCTGAGGGGCAGAGGCAGAGGGTCAGAAGGGTCAGAGGTAGAGGGCCAGAGGCAGTGGGACAGAGGCAGAGGGGCAGAAACAGAGGGGCAGAGGCTGAGGGGCAGAGGCAGAGGGGCTGAGGCAGAGGGTCAGAGGCAGAGGGTCAGAGGCAGAGGGTCAGAGGCAGAAGGGCAGAGGCAGAGGGGCAGAGACAGAGGGGCAGAGGCAGAGGGGCAGAGGCAAAGGGGCAGAGGCAGAGGGGCTGAGGCAGTTGGGCAGAGGCAGAATGCCGACGTAGAGGGGGCCCGGGGCTGAGTGGCCGAGGCAGACTGGCCGAGGCAGAGGGGCAGAAGCAGTGGGGGCAGAGGCAGAGGGGCAGAGGCAGAGGGGCAGAGGCAGAGGGGCAGAGGCAGAGGGTCAGTGGGGCAGAGGCAGAGGGTCAGAGGCAGAGGAGTAGAGGCAGAGGGGCAGACACAGAGGGGCAGAGGCAGAGGGTCAGAGGGGCAGAGGCAGAGGGTCAGAGGCAGAGGGGTAGAGGCAGAGGGGCAGACACAGAGGGGCAGAGGCAGAGGGGCAGAGGCAGAGGCGCTGAGGCAGAGGGGCAGAGGCAGAGGGGCAGAGGCAGAGGGGCAGAGGCAGAGGGGCAGAGGCAGAGGGGCAGAGGCAGAGAGGCAGAGGGTCAGAGGTCAGAGGCAGAGGGCCAGAGGCAGTGGGGCAGAGGCAGAGGGGCAGAAACAGAGAGGCAGAGGTTGAGGGGCAGAGGAAGAGGGGCTGAGGCAGAGGGTCAGAGGCAGAGGGTCAGAGGCAAAGGGTCAGAGGCAGAGGGGCAGAGGCAGAGGGGCAGAGACAGAGGGGCAGAGGCAGAGGGGCAGAGGCAGCGGGGCAGAGGCAGAGGGGCTGAGGCAGAGGGGCAGAGGCAGAGGGGCAGACGCAGAGGGGGGCCGAGGCTGAGTGGCCGAGGCAGACTGGCCGAGGCAGAGGGGCAGAAGCAGTGGGGCAGGGGCAGAGGGGCAGAGGCAGAGGGGCAGAGGCAGAGGGGCAGATGCAGAGGGTCAGAGGGGCAGAGGGTCAGAGCCAGAGGGGCAGAGGCAGAGGGGCAGAGACAGAGGGGCAGAGGCAGAGGGGCAGAGGCAGAGGGGGAGAGGCAGAGGGGCAGAGGCAGAGGGTCAGAGGGTCAGAGGCAGAGGGCCAGAGTCAGTGGGGTAGAGGCAGAGGGGCAGAGACAGAGGGGCAGAGGCTGAGGGGCAGAGACAGAGGGGCTGAGGAAGAGGGTCAGAGGCAGAGGGTCAGAGGCAGAGGGTCAGGGGCAGCGGGTCAGGGGCAGAGGGTCAGAGGCAGAGGGTCAGAGGCAGCGGGGTAGAGGCAGAGGGGCAGAGGCAGAGGGGCAGAGGTAAAGGGGCAGAGGCAGAGGGGCAGAGGCAGAAGGGAAGAAGCAGAGGGGCAGAGGCAGAGGGTCAGGGGCAGAGGGGCAGAGGCAGAGGGCCAGAGGCAGAGGGCCAGAGGCAGAGGGTCAGAGGCAGAGGGTTAGAGGCAGAGGGTCAGAGGCAGAGGGTCAGGGGCAGAGGGGCAGAGGCAGAGGGGCAGAGGCAGAGTGGCAGAGGCAGAGGGGCAGAGGCAGAGGGGCAGAGGCAGAGGGGCAGAGGCAGAGGGGCAGAGGCAAAGGGGGCCGAGGCAGAAGGGCAGAAGCAGAGGGGCAGGGGCAGAGGGGCAAAGGCAGAGGGGCAGAGCAGGGTGGCAGAGGCAGAGGGGCACGGGCAGAAGGGCAGAGGGGCAGAGGCAGAGGGGCAGAGGCAGAGGGGCAGAGGCAGAGGGTCAGAGGGGCAGAGGCAAAGGGTCAGAATCAGAGGGGCAGAGCGGCAGAGGCAGAGGGACAGAGGCAGAGGGTCAGAGGCAGAGGGTTAGCAGAGGGGCAAAAGCAGAGGGGCAGAGGGGCAGAGGGAGAGGGGCAGAGGCAGAGGGGCAGAGGCAGAGGGGCAGAGGCAGAGGGGCAGAGGCAGCGGGGCAGAGACAGAGGGTCAGAGGCAGAGGGTCAGAGGGCAGAAGGCCAGAGGCAGAGGGGCAGAGGCAGGGGGGCAGAGGCAGAGGGTCAGACGCGGAGGGTCAGAGGGGCAGAGGCAGAGGGGCAAAGGCAGCGGAGCAGAGGCAGAGGGTCAGAGGGGCAAAGGCAGAGGGTCAGAGGCAGAGGGGCAGAGGCAGAGGGGCAGAGGCAGAGGGTCAGCGCGGGCAGAGGCAGAGGGTCAGATGCAGAGGGGCAGAGGCAGAGGAGAAGAGGCAGAGGGTCAGAGGCAGAGTGGCAGAGGCAGAGGGGCAGAGGAAGAGTGTCAGAGGGTCAGAGGCAGAGGGGCAGAGGAAGAGTGTCAGAGGGTCAGAGGCAGAGTGTCAGAGGCAGAGGGGCAGAGGCAGAGAAGCTAAGACAGAGGGGCAGAGGCAGGGGGGCAGAGGCAGAGGGGCTAAGGCAGAGGGGCAGAGGCAGAGGGTCAGAGGCAGAGAGTCAGAGGCAGAGGGTCAGAGGCAGAGGGGAGGAAGCAGAGGGGCAGAGGCATGGGTCAGAGGGGCAAAGGCAGAGGGTCAGAGGGGCAAAGGCAGAGGCAGAGGGGCAGAGGCAGAGGGTCAGAGGGGCAGAGGCAGAGGGTCAGACGCAGAGGGGGGCCGAGGCTGAGTGGCCGAGGCAGACTGGCAGAGACAGAGGGTCAGAGGCAGAGGGGCAAAGGCAGATGGGCAGAGACAGAGGGGCAGAGGCAGAGGGGCAGAGGCAGAGGGGCTGAGGCAGAGGGGCAGAGGCAGAGGGGCAGAGGCAGAGGTGCAGAGGCAGAGGGTCAGAGGGTCAAAGGCAGAGGGCCAGAGGCAGTGGGGCAGAGGCAGATGGGCAGAAACAAAGGGGCAGAGGCTGAGGGGCAGAGGCAGAGGGGCAGAGGCAGAGGGTCAAAGGCAGAGGGTCAGAGGCAGAGGGTTTGAGGTAGAGGGGCAGAGGCAGAGGGGCAGAGGCAGAGGGGCTGAGGCAGAGGGGCAGAGGCAGAGGGGCAGACGCAGAGGGGGGCCGAGGCTGAGTGGCAGAGGCAGACTGGCCGAGGCAGAGGGGCAGAAGCAGTGGGGCAGAGGCAGAGGGGCAGAGGCAGAGGGGCAGAGGGGCAGAGGCAGAGGGTCAGAGGCAGAGGGGCAGAGGCAGAGGGGCAGAGACAGAGGGGCAGAGGCAGAGTGGCAGACGCAGAGGGGCTGAGGCAGAGGGGCAGAAGCAGACGGGCAGAGGCAGAGGGGCAGAGGCAGAGGGGCAGAGGCAGAGGGGGCCGAGGCAGAGGGGCAGAGGCAGAATGGCAGAGCCAGAGGGGCAGAGCCAGAGGGGCAGAGCCAGAGGGGCAGAGGCAGTGGGGCAGAGGCAGAGGGGCAGAGGCAGAGGGGCAGGGGCAGAGGGGCAGAGGCAGTGGGGCAGAGGCAGAGTGGCAGAGGCAGAGGGGCAGGGGCAGAGGGGCAGAGGGGCAGAGGCAGAGGGGCAAAGGCAGAGGGGCAGAGGCAGAGGGGCAGAGGCAGAGGGGCAGAGGCAGAGGGGCAGCGGCAGAGGGGGCCGAGGCAGAGGGGGCAGAGGCAGAGGGGCAGAGCCAGAGGGGCAGAGGCAGAGGGGCAGAGGCAGTGGGGCAGAGGCAGAGGGGCAGGGGCAGAGGGGCAGAGGGGTAGAGGCAGCGGGGCAGAGGCAGAGGGGCAGAGGCAGAGGGGCAGAGGCAGAGGGGCTGAGGCAGAGGGGCAGACGCAGAGGGGGGCCGAGGCTGAGTGGCCGAGGCAGACTGGCCGAGGCAGAGGGGCATAAGCAGTGGGGCAGAGGCAGAGGGGCAGAGGCAGAGGGGCAGAGGCAGAGGGGCAGAGGCAGAGGGTCAGGGGGGCAGAGGCAGAGGGTCAGGGGCAGAGGGGCAGAGGCAGAGGGGAAGAGACAGAGGGGCAGAGGCAGTGTGGCAGACGCAGAGGGGCTGAGGCAGAGGGGCAGAGACAGAGGGGCAGAGGCAGAGGGGCAGAGGCAGAGGGGGCCGAGGCAGGGGGGCAGAGGCAGAAGGGCAGACCCAAAGGGGCAGAGCCAGAGGGGCAAAGCCAGAGGGGCAGAGGCAGTGGGGCAGAGGCAGAGGGGCAGCGGCAGAGGGGGCCGAGGCAGAGGGGGCAGAGGCAGAGGGGCAGAGCCAGAGGGGCAGGGGCAGAGGGGCAGAGGGGCAGAGGCAGAGGGGCAGAGGCAGAGGGGCAGGGGCAGAGGGGCAGAGGGGTAGAGGCAGCGGGGCTGAGGCAGAGGGGCAGAGGCAGAGGGGCAGAGGCAGAGGGGCTGAATCAGAGTGGCAGAGGCAGAGGGGCAGAGGCAGAGGGGGCCGAGGCAGCAGGGCAGAAACAGAGGGGCAGAGGCAGAGGGGCAGAGGCAGAGGGGCAGAGGCAGAGGGGCAGAGGCAGAGGGGAAGAAGCAGAGGGGCAGAGGCAGAGGGTCAGAGGAAGAGGGGCAGAGGCAGAGGGGCAGAGGCAGAGGGGCAGAGGCAGAGGGGCAGAGGCAGAGGGGCAGAGGCAGACGGACAGTGGCAGAGGGGCAGGGGCAGAGGGGCAGAGGGGCAGAGGCAGAGGGGCAGAGGCAGAGGAGCAGAGGCAGAGGGGCAGAGGCAGAGGGTCAGAGGGGCAGAGGCAGAGGGTCAGAGGCAGAGGGGCAGAGGCAGAGGCAGAGGGTCAGAGGCAGAGGGTCAGAGGGGCAGAGGCAGAGGGGCAGAGGGGCAGAGCCAGAAGGGCATAGGCAGAGGGGCAGAGGCAGAGGGGCAGAGGCAGAGGGTCAGTGGGGCAGACGTAGAGGGGCAGAGGCAGCGGGGCAGAGACAGAGGGTCAGAGGCAGAGGTTCAGATGGGCAGAGGGGCAGAGGGGCAGAGGCAGAGGGGCAGAGGCAGAGGGGCAGAGGCAGAGGGGTCAGAGGGGCAGAGGCAGAGGGGCAGAGGCAGAGGGGCAGAGGCAGCGGGGCAGAGGCAGAGGGTCAGGGGCAGAGGGTCAGAGGGGCAGAGGCAGAGGGGCAGAGACAGCGGGGCAGAGGCAGAGCGGGCAGAGGAAGAAGGGCTGAGGCAGAGGGTCAGAGGCAGAGGGTCAGAGGCAGAGGGTCAGAGGCAGAGGGGCAGAGGCAGAGGGGCAGAGACAGAGGGGCAGAGGCAGAGGGGCAGAGGCAGAGGGGCTGAGGCAGAGGGTCAGAGGGGCAGAGGGTCAGAGCCAGAGGGGCAGAGGGGCAGAGACAGAGGGGCAGAGGCAGAGGGGCAGAGGCAGCGGGGCAGAGGCAGAGGGGCAGATGCAGAGGGTCAGAGGGGCAGAGGGGCAGAGCCAGAAGGGCATAGGCAGAGGGGCAGAGGCAGAGGGGCAGAGGCAGAGGGTCAGTGGGGCAGACGCAGAGGGGCAGAGGCAGCGGGGCAGAGACAGAGGGTCAGAGGCAGAGGTTCAGATGGGCAGAGGGGCAGAGGGGCAGAGGGGCAGAGGCAGAGGGGCAGAGGCAGAGGGGCAGAGGCAGAGGGGTCAGAGGGGCAGAGGCAGAGGGGCAGAGGCAGAGGGGCAGAGGCAGCGGGGCAGAGGCAGAGGGTCAGGGGCAGAGGGTCAGAGGGGCAGAGGCAGAGGGGCAGAGACAGCGGGGCAGAGGCAGAGGGGCAGAGGAAGAGGGGCTGAGGCAGAGGGTCAGAGGCAGAGGGTCAGAGGCAGAGGGTCAGAGGCAGAGGGGCAGAGGCAGAGGGGCAGAGACAGAGGGGCAGAGGCAGAGGGGCAGAGGCAGAGGGGCTGAGGCAGAGGGTCAGAGGGGCAGAGGGTCAGGCCAGAGGGGCAGAGGCAGAGGGGCAGAGACAGAGGGGCAGAGGCAGAGGGGCAGAGGCAGCGGGGCAGAGGCAGAGGGGCAGATGCAGAGGGTCAGAGGGGCAGAGGGTCAGAGCCAGAGGGGCAGAGGCAGAGGGGCAGAGACAGAGGGGCAGAGGCAGAGGGGCAGAGGCAGAGGGGCTGAGGCAGAGGGGCAGATGCAGAGGGGCAGAGGCAGAGGGGCAGATGCAGAGGCTCAGATGGTCAGAGGCAGAGGGCCAGAGGCAGTAGGGCAGAGGCAGAGGGGCAGAGACAGAGGGGCAGAGGCTGAGGGGCAGAGGCAGAGGGTCAGAAGGGTCAGAGGTAGAGGGCCAGAGGCAGTGGGGCAGAGGCAGAGGGGCAGAAACAGAGGGGCAGAGGCTGAGGGGCAGAGGCAGAGGGGCTGAGGCAGAGGGTCAGAGGCAGAGGGTCAGAGGCAGAGGGTCAGAGGCAGAGGGGCAGAGGCAGAGGGGCAGAGACAGAGGGGCAGAGGCAGAGGGGCAGAGGCAGAGGGGCAGAGGCAGAGGGGCTGAGGCAGATGGGCAGAGGCAGAATGTCGACGTAGAGGGGGCCCGAGGCTGAGTGGCCGAGGCAGACTGGCCGAGGCAGAGGGGCAGAAGCAGTGGGGCAGAGGCAGAGGGGCAGAGGCAGAGGGGCAGAGTCAGAGGGGCAGAGACAGAGGGTCAGTGGGGCAGAGGCAGAGGGTCAGAGGCAGAGGGGTAGAGGCAGAGGGGCAGACACAGAGGGGCAGAGGCAGAGGGTCAGAGGGGCAGAGGCAGAGGGTCAGAGGCAGAGGGGTAGAGGCAGAGGGGCAGACACAGAGGGGCAGAGGCAGAGGGGCAGAGGCAGAGGCGCTGAGGCAGAGGGGCAGAGGCAGAGGGGCAGAGGCAGAGGGGCAGAGGGTCAGATGGTCAGAGGCAGAGGGCCAGAGGCAGTGGGGCAGAGGCAGAGGGGCAGAGACAGAGGGGCAGAGGCTGAGGGGCAGAGGCAGAGGGGCTGAGGCAGAGGGTCAGAGGCAGAGGGACAGAGGCAGAGGGTCAGCGGCAGAGGGGCAGGGGCAGAGGGGCAGAGCCAGAGGGGCAGAGGCAGAGGGGCAGAGGCTGAGTGGCTTAGGCAGAGGGGCAGAGGCAGAGGGGGAGAGGCAGAGGGGCAGAGGCAGAGGATCAGAGGGTCAGAGGCAGAGGGCCAGAGTCAGTGGGGTAGAGGCAGAGGGGCAGAGACAGAGGGGCAGAGGCTGAGGGGCAGAGACAGAGGGGCTGAGGCAGAGGGTCAGAGGCAGAGGGTCAGAGGCAGAGGGTCAGGGGCAGCGGGTCAGGGGCAGAGGGTCAGAGGCAGAGGGTCAGAGGCAGCGGGGTAGAGGCAGAGGGGCAGAGGCAGAGGGGCAGAGGTAGAGGGGCAGAGGCAGAGGGGCAGAGGCAGAAGGGAAGAAGCAGAGGGGCAGAGGCAGAGGGTCAGGGGCAGAGGGGCAGAGGCAGAGGGGCAGAGGCAGAGGGCCAGAGGCAGAGGGTCAGAGGCAGAGGGTCAGAGGCAGAGGGTCTGAGGCAGAGGGTCAGGGGCAGAGGGGCAGAGGCAGAGGGGCAGAGGCAGAGTGGCAGAGGCAGAGGGGCAGAGGCAGAGGGGCAGAGGCAGAGGGGCAGAGGCAGAGGGGCAGAGGCAAAGGGGGCCGAGGCAGAAGGGCAGAAGCAGAGGGGCAGGGGCAGAGGGGCAAAGGCAGAGGGGCAGAGCAGAGTGGCAGAGGCAGAGGGGCACGGGCAGAAGGGCAGAGGGGCAGAGGCAGAGGGGCAGAGGCAGAGGGGCAGAGGCAGAGGGGCAGAGGCAGAGGGTCAGAAGGGCAGAGGCAAAGGGTCAGAATCAGAGGGGCAGAGCGGCAGAGGCAGAGGGACAGAGGCAGAGGGTCAGAGGCAGAGGGTCAGAGGGGCAAAAGCAGAGGGGCAGAGGGGCAGAGGGAGAGGGGCAGAGGCAGAGGGGCAGAGGCAGAGGGGCAGAGGGGCAGAGGCTGAGGGGCAGAGGCAGCGGGGCAGAGACAGAGGGTCAGAGGCAGAGGGGCAGAGGGGCAGAGGCAGAGGGGCAGAGGCAGAGGGCCAGAGGGGCAGAGGCAGAGGGGCAGAGGCTGAGGGGCAGGGGCAGAGGGGTCAGAGGGACAGAGGCAGAGGGGCAGAGGCAGAAGGGCAGAGGCAGAGGGGCAGAGGCAGAGGGTCAGAGGGGCAGAGACAGAGGGTCAGAGGCAGAGGGGCAGAGGCAGCGGGGCAGAGGCAGAGGGTCAGAGGGGCAAAGGCAGATGGTCAGAGGCAGAGGGGCAGAGGCAGAGGGGCAGCAGCAGAGAGTCAGAGGGGCAGAGGCAGAGGTTCAGAGCCAGAGGGGCATAGGCAGAGGGGCAGAGGCAGAGGGTCAGCGGCAGAGGGGCAGAGGCAGAGGGGCAGAGGCAGAGGGTCAGGGGGTCAGAGGCAGAGGGTCAGAGGCAGAGGGGCAGAGGCAGAGGAGCAAAGACAGAGGGCAGAGGCAGAGGGGCAGAGGCAGAGGGGCTGAGGAAGAGCGGCAGATGCAGAGGGTCAGAGCAGAGAGTCAGAGGCAGAGAGTCAGGGGCAGAGGGGAAGAAGCAGAGGGGCAGAGGCAGAGAGGCAGAGGCAGAGGGGCAGAGGCAGAGGGGCAGAGGCAGAGGGGAAGAAGCAGAGGGGCAGAGGCAGAGGGTCAGGGGCAGAGGGTCAGAGGAAGAGGGTCAGAGGCAGAGGGGCAGTGGCAGAGGGGCAGAGGGTCAGAGGCAGAAGGGGCAGGGGCAGAGGGGCAGAGGCAATGGGGCAGGGGCAGAGGGGCAGAGGCAGAGGGGCAGAGGCAGAGGGACAAAGGCAGAGGGGAAGAAGCAGAGGGGCAGAGGCAGAGGGTCAGGGGCAGAGGGGCAGAAGCAGAGGGGCAGAGGCAGAGGGGCAGAGGCAGAGGGTCAGACGCAGAGGGGCAGAGGCAGAGGGTCAGAGGAAGAGGATCAGAGGCAGAGGGGCAGAGGCAGAGGGGCAGAGGCAGAGGGGCAGAGGCAGAGGGGCAGAGGCAGAGGGGCAGAGGCAGAGGGGGCCGAGGCAGAAGGGCAGAGGCAGAGAGCAGGGGCAGAGGGGCAGAGGCAGAGGGGCAGGGGCAGAGGGGCAGAGGCAGAGGTTCAGGGGCAGAGGGGCAGAGGGGCAGAGGGGCAGAGGCAGAGGTGCAGAGGCAGAAGGGGAAGAGGCAGAGGGGCAGATGGGCAGGGGCAGAGGGTCAGAGGGGCAGAGGCAGAAGGGCAGAGGCAGAGGGGCAGCGGCAGAGGGGCAGAGGCAGAGGGTCAGGGGCAGAGGGGCAGAGGCAGAGGGGCAGAGGCAGAGGGTCAGGGGCAGAGGGTCAGAGGGGCAGAGGCAGAGGGGCAGAGGGGCAGAGGCAGAGGGGCAGAGGCAGAGGGTCAGAGGCAGAGGGTCAGAGGGGCAGAGGCAGAGGAGCCGAGGCAGCGGGGCAGAGACAGAGGGTCAGAAAGGCAGAGGGTCACAGGGGCAGAGGCAGAGGGGCAGAGGGGCTGAGCAGAGGGGCAGAGGCAGAGGGTCAGAGGCAGAGGGTCAGAGGGGCAGAGGCAGAGGAGCCGAGGCAGCGGGGCAGAGACAGAGGGTCAGAGGCAGAGGGTCAGAGGGGCAGAGGCAGAGGGGCAGAGGGGCAGAGGCAGAGGGGCAGAGGCAGATGGGCAGAGGCATAGGGGTCAGAGGGGCAGAGGCAGAGGGGCAGAGGCAGAGGGGCAGAGGCAGAGGGTCAGAAAGGCAGAGGCAGAGGGTCAGGGGCAGAGGGGCAGAGGCAGCGGGGCAGAGGCAGAGGGTCAGAGGGGCAAAGGCAGAGGGTCAGAGAAGAGGGTCAGAGGCAGAGGGTCAGAGACAGAGGGTCAGAGGCAGAGGGGCAGAGGCAGAGGGGCAGAGGTAGAGGGGCAGAGGCAGAGGGGCAGAGGCAGCGGGGCAGAGGCAGAGGGGGCCGTGGCAGAAGGGCAGAGGCAGAGGGGCAGGGGCAGAGTGGCAGAGGCAGAGGGGCAGAGGCAGAGGGGCAGAGGCAGAGGGGCAGGGGCAGAGGGGCAGAGGGGCAGAGGCAGAGGGGCAGAGGCAGAGGGGCAGAGGCAGAGGGGCAGAGACAGAGGGTCAGAGGGGCAGAGGCAGAGGGTCAGAGGCAGACGGGCAGAGGCAGAGGGGCAGAAGCAGAGGGTCAGAGGCAGAGGGTCAGAGGGGCAGAGTCAGAGGTTCAGAGGGGCAGAGGCAGAGGGGCAGAGGAAGAGGGGCAGAGGCAGAGGGTCAGAGGGGCAGAGGCAGAGGGGCAGAGGCAGCGGGGCAGAGACAGAGGGTCAGAGGCAGAGGGTCAGAGGGGCAGAGGCAGAGGTGTAGAGGGGCAGAGGCAGAGGGCCAGAGGCAGAGGGGCAGAGGCAGAGGGGTCAGAGGGGCAGAGGCAGAGGGGCAGAGGCAGAGGGGCAGAGGCAGCGGGGCAGAGGCAGAGTGTCAGAGGGGCAGAGGCAGAGGGTCAGAGGCAGAGGGCAGAGGCAGCGGGGCAGAGGCAGAGGGTCAGAGGGGCAAAGGCAGAGGGTCAGAGGCAGAGGGGCAGAGGCAGAGGGGCAGAGGCAGAGGGGCAGAGGGTCAGGGGCAGAGGGTCAGAGGCAGAGGGGCAGAGGCAGAGGGGCAGAGACAGAGGGGCAGAATCAGACGGGCAGAGGGAGAGGGGCTGAGGCAGAGGGGCAGAGGGTCAGGGGCAGAGGGTCAGAGGCAGAGGGAGAGGGTCAGAGGCAGAGGGGCAGAGGCAGAGGGGCAGAGGCAGAGGGGCAGAGGCAGAGGGGCAGAGGCAGAGGGGCAGAGGCAGAGGGGAAGAAGCAGAGGGGCAGAGGCAGAGGGTCAGGGGCAGAGGGGCAGAGGCAGAGGGGCAGAGGGGCAGAGGCAGAGGGTCAGAGGCAGAGGGTCAGAAACAGAGGGTCAGAGGCAATGGGTCAGAGGCAGAGGGGCAGAGGCAGAGGGGCAGAGGCAGAGGGGCAGAGGCTGTGGGATATTTGGGGCTTGAATCTGATTATTTAAATATTAATGTAATAAATTAAATTACGAAGGACCACCCGCTTTTAAAGTAAAGAGGGAAACTGAGAATTTCTGATCATTAGATAATTCCTAGATGAAACCAGTAACTATGGATAAAACTAGAAAGTATGATCATAATAATAATTAATGGGCTGTATTATTAAATGAAACAAACCTCAAACACCTACAATGGGGGGTTATTACTGGAGGTAAGTACGTCCAGGAATTAGCGTGGTTCGTTCACTAATTCAATTAATAATAATCTAATCCTATAAAATAATATTGAAACTGATATCATTACCAAAAGGAGGAACATAGATTATGAGCATAGTAATGAGTTACAGTAAACCATATATTAATCCCAAAGAATTCTGCAAAAAATAAATTGCAATAGAATTATAAAAGGAAATAAATCTTAGCTTAATGAAGATTCCTTTAGAAAGCCATAGAAGTCCTCTTATTCTCCAGACTCGGTCGACTGACGAGTGGAACGGGTTAACATGGGGGAAGGCAGTATGAAGAATTCTTCTCTCGTGCTGCAAGACAAATAAATTTTCAGTAGCAACTGATTTGACTACTAAATCTATATTCAAGAATATTAAGAGTTACAGGTGACAAATTTAATCACCTGTTATTAGGTGTTATCGCGCGTCATAACGGACAATCACCCTGCTGCAATCAAAACTTCTACCTGATGCATCACATAAAAGAATGTACTTAGCTGTGGGCACTGTAAGTATTAAGATTGCTGTGCTTCGCATCTCAGGCTCCGGCTAAGCCTATCCTGAATAATGATGCGTTCCGCTGGCTGGTCACGTGTCGTCAGGAACTAAGTCAAAGGGCTCCTTATTTGACACCAGCACTAGCTGAAGATACTATCTGCAAGGTTATTCACGCCTCACAGTGGCGACTTTCATCTGAGGATGGATAACACCTGCCCTATTTGCTGGGCAATGGCGTCTTCTTATGAGTACGGTAAGCGCAGGTCTGCTCTTGATCAGCTCTCCACGTGTACTGAGATGGCGTCCCTCTACCCACGCCGAGCCCGCGTTCATAAAACAAATTATTGTCTTGAACATTAATATTTCTCGCATTTGCGCTTGAAACGTTAAAGACTGGACGGGTTTATTATTTAGAGGAACAAATTATTGTTATTTACCAATTTAAGAATAGTAAATATATAAGGGAGAGGAATTAATGTCTCCCCATGGCATTCATTTGTGACGTTAATTTTATCACGAGATAGACGCTATGATTCTAACGCTCTATTCGGCTTTTAGTTAGAGATCAGTTCGTCTGCAATTAGTTATCATACAGAATGCTTTAATTATGGAGAATCGAATTTAATTCTCACACACATTGGATATAATGTGTTTACTGTAAGGAAATCTGACGCAATACTGGCGTCAGGTGACGTGAGAATTCTAGCCTACTGCACAGATGAAATTATTAGTACATGAGAATTCTACGTGTTGTTAATTTTACTTACTATAATAATTAGTATGGTTAGTAATAAGTAATGAGAATACAACAATGTTGTATTCGGTGTTGGAAATATCCAACATAACTCTGGGGGAGGGTTCTAGGGTCGTAGTGTACTGTGTTGTACTGACCTATCCCGAAGTGATATTAAGATTAGTACATTAGTATGTTAGTATGTTAGTACACACATAACGAACGTCCCGGATTTATCAAGGACTTACAAGGACTTGAGTCTTGCTATTTACATGTCAAATGAAACATGTTGTTTGTAGCCTACACAATATTTATAGAATTCAACTTTCCCAATTTAAACTAACAGAATCTACGGTGATGCGATATCCTGGGTCATAGTGACGTTTAATGTTTCGTTACGTGATATCACATCGTAGCATCATCACAGTTTTCTCAGTGGGAAGTGAAGGAAATTACTCTTCTTCAGAGTTGTAATAGGCTCGCAAATTCCGCCTACATTGTTGAGCTGCAGCTCTAGTGGGGCGGTTGCTTGGAGGAACAAATTCATTGTCCTCTGAAATTACTGGGGAAACTGGATCTGGCTGATATTCTTGTTCAGTCAGTTCAAGGGGAACCAGCTTCTCTAAAGTTTTTAGAGTAGTGTTGCCTCTGCATAAGACTTTAACCACTCTTAGGACACCTTGTCGATCTGGGTGAATGGTAACAATTTTACCTATAGGCCATTCTGACCTTGGTCCATCACTGTCGACTAGTACTAGGTCTCCTGGCTTTAATTGCACCTTATTGTAAGGACTCGAAGCTCCGTAGTGGTACTCTCGTAGAGCTGTGAGGTACTCTCGAGTCCACACCTCATTCCACCTGTTAATGACTTTAGAAAGATGCTGGTAGCTTTCCACCAAGTCTCCTCTGGTCACATGGGACGGGTCTACAGGGTCCTCTTCGGCTACAGGGATGAGAGGGCTCAGTAGACCTCCATGGATCAAGTGAGAGGGGCTCAGTGGTTCTCTCTGGGTGTAATCATCAGACAGGAAGGTGATTGGGCGGTTATTGACTCGCGCCTCGATTTCCACAACAATAGTTTGGAGTTCTGAGTAACTGACCTTTTGTCGGTGCAAAGTTTTCCTTAGACACTTCTTGACTGTGCCTACCATTCGCTCATAGAACCCACCTTGCCAAGGGGCTCTTGGTGCTATGAATTTCCAGTGACATTGTCTTCTTTGTAAGACTGACTGTACTTCAGGGTGGTTTCAGACTTCTCGCAAACAACTTTCTCCTGCCACAAAATTAGATCCGTTGTCTGATATCATTAATCTAGGACACGATCGGCGGGCAGCAAATCTGCGGAAAGCTTGAATGAAAGCTTCAGCACTCATGTCTGGGGTGACCTCTAAGTGCACGCCTCTGGTTGTAGCACATGTAAAGAGACAAATGTACGCCTTCACTGGTATGTTATCTGGGTTACCAGTGAGGAGTAAGGCTCCTGTATAATCAACTCCAGTGGTTTCGAAAGGACGAAGATGAACCACTCGCTCTTCTGGGAGTGGGGGAGGTCCTGGGTAAGGACAGACTCTAGCGTCGTATCTCTTACAGATTACACAAGATTTAATAATGGTCTTAGCAGTCTGACGACCTTGAGGAAGCCAGTACTTTTGTCTAAGGTCGGTGAGAGTATCTAAAACTCCACCATGTAGTGTACCATATTGATGGTAATGTAAGACAAGAAGTTTAGTTATGATGTGGTGACGAGGTAAAAGAATTGGGTTCTTAGTGTCTAAGTCAATCTTTGCATGTAGCAAACGTCCTCCACATCGTAGTATGTTATGAGTGTTGACATCATACCAGATGCCCAGAGACTTAGTGAGTTTATCCGGAAGATTCTCAAATTCGCTTCCGTAGGCCGCTTCTTGCTGCGCCCGCTTAATCCAATAGTGAACAGGATTGGGAAATTTATGTCGAATTCCTACTTTAGCAAGGAAATCAAACACGTGCGCAGTCACTCGTAACAATTTGCTTAAGTTGGAATAACGATGAGGATCAATGGCTAATATTCGCTGAGGCTCTGGTTCCATCATGGGAGTGGTGATATTGGTCACTATGACTTGTGGCTTTTGTTTGGGCCACTGACCACCAACAAGCCATGAAGGTCCATTGAACCACAGCGAAGACTTGACAAGTTGTTTTAATGTCAATCCTCTTGACAAATAATCTGCAGGATTGTCCTTAGTAGGGACATGTCTAAACTTATATCCCGCGGATAAATCATGAATCTCCCTGACGCGATTACTGACGTAAGGAGTTTTGTTGTTATTGTTTCTTACCCATTGTAAGACTGCCTCGTTGTCTGACCACACTACAATCTCACCAAAGTGGATATTACTGAGTGTCTTTGCCAGGCAATGGGCCAATCTTACTCCCACTAGCAATACAGTCAACTCCATCTGAGGTAAGGATCTCTTCTTGATGGGAGCAACTCTTGCCTTTGACGTGAGTAAAATTGATTGAGCACTGTTAACTAAATAGGCTGCTGCGCCATATGCTTTGCCAGAGGCATCGCAAAAAACGTGCAAATCGTTGGGTAAGTTTGGTCCTGAAGCATTACGAGGAAATTTCAAAACGCCTAACTGATTAAAATCCGTTGAGAGTATTTGCCATTTGGCTTGTAACTCACTTGATAACGGATCATCCCATCCCATATGTTGCTGCCAGCACTCCTGCATTAGGAGTTTGCCCCTTATTAATATAGGACTAAGTAGGCCTAAAGGGTCAAATGGTTGACTGACAAATGAGAGCAGTGTTCTCATGGTAAGGGTTGAATTATCAGTTTGCACTGACTTGACATTCATCTCGTCAGTGTTGGTGTTCCATTCCACGCCTAGAACCTTTAATTTACTGGATACCTGATAATCGGGAAATTCTTTCTCGATTAACTGGTTAAGCAGTTTATTATTTGAGGCCCATGACTGTAGAGGCATATTGGCTCCTAACAGTTCACGGTTAGCCTCATGGTAGATTTCTACCAGATCAGCTTGATCATTAGTTGTCCCCTGGAAATTGTCGACATACAAGTTGTCGCTAATGGTTGCCTTATAAGGGCTGTCTGATTTCCTCAAATGCGTGTCTAATGCTGCTTGCAAAAGAAATGGTGAGGACGTAGCACCAAATAATACGGAGGCAAACCGATAGGTGATTACTTCACTGTTGGGATCCAGTGGATCCTTGAACCAGAGGAATTTTGTGTAGTCACGATCTTCCTCCTGCAATCCTACTCGGAGAAAGGCTTTGCTGATGTCAGCTGTATAGGCAAAAATGCCTGTGCGAAATCGTAACAACACATCATGTAGCCTTTGTGTTAGGCTAGGTCCCGTTTGGAGACATTCATTTAAAGACACACTGCTAGGCTTTACTTTAGCACTGCAGTTAAAGACAATACGAATAGGTGTTGTCAATGAGTCTTTCACCACAGCATGGTGAGGTAAATAAAGAGCTGTTTTTCGGTCATCGTGTTCAACAACTTCAATGAACTTATTGTTAAGTTGTTGTTGGATAAGCTGGTGATACATGGTTAGTTTGTCTGGTTGCTTCTGCAGTCGTGTTAATTGAGACTGCAATTGTGAGGCTGCCATAAAATAATTCACTGGAAGTTGTGGATGATCTAACTTCCATGGGAGTCTTACCCAGTATTGTTTATTTGAGTAGACAACTGTATCCAGATATTGCTGGTAAGTCCACGTATCATCAGGACTTGGTTGCTCAGGGATGATGCCTAACGTATCTAAATCCCACAAACGATGTATTGGTGGGTCAGACTCAATGTCCTCGGCTATTTCCCTGAAGCGTAGGGGTGACTGCTCTAAGCCTAGTCACGCCACAATTACATTATTGGTTTGTGGACGCTGGACCTTGTCTGAAAAGCACGGGTCCTGTGAGCAATTTGCCCCCTGCGGACGACAACAAATTCATACCATGTTGCCTAGTGCATCCAGTTATAAACTTGTAATAATGATCTGCGCCTATTAATATTCCAATATCTGTGAGGCAATCGGAATTTATTTTATGATCCGCTAGCCTCATGCGGTTTCGCTTAAGGTGTCTCGCTGTGCGAGCTAATCCTGTGACCTGCAGGTCCGTAGGAATCTTATCCACTACCACCGCATGGATTGGACTAGCAGAGGATCCTAGTCTAACTAGTAATTTAACTACCTTGTAGTCACGAGGTCCACTATTTGACAGGAAACCAGAAATGTTTAACTTCACACTTTTGGTAGGTTTTAAATTTAACTCATCTACCAATTGTTGTGTAATGAAGGTTTTTTGTGAACCTTGGTCAAAAAGACCCCTAGTGTTAATTCTAGATCTTCGGTTTATTAATTTAAGTTGAGCGGTAGGCAAGGTAGTATTATTGCCTGACTCAGTAGCAAGTACATTCACTTCGTGATGTACTTTACAATATTGCACTGCAGTAGAATTGGTAAAATTCTCTCCAGTGGTCATGGTTGGTGTAGAAGATTTTCTACAGAAGGTGTAGTGGTGTACACCTTGGTTACAACGGTTGCAGGTACGTAGTGGTACTGCACATTTCTTGGGATCATGAGAACCCATACATTTGGTGCATTTGTGCAATTCCTGTAACCTTTTAACTCTAGCATTATACGTAGGATAAGCAGAGCATTGGTAAGTGGTGTGTTCCTGATTGCAGAACAGACACTTTCTCTGGTTAATAGACTTAGTCTCTTTAGTAGACAAGTCATTGGTTATCTCTGAAGGAGATACTGAATATGTACCTACATTTCCACTTCTTTTCCTGGTGGATGGAGTAGGTTTGGATTTATATTTATTAGACTTACTTGGAGTCTGTTTAGGTTTGACTGAAATATCAGTATTAATTGGTTTAGACTCAGGTTTAATTTTGTCATGAGTCTTTAACCTATTAACTGTGATCCTCAACCCCTCGAAAATCTGATCGAGAGTAAGAAACTCAGTATTATAATGTGAGCAGAGCTCTGTCAAGACATTTCGAGGTAATTTCCTCTGTAACAATAGCTTGATAGACCATTCAGAGCTAGGTATATTAACCTTGGTACCTAAGGCCTTTACTAGAGACTCTACTTCTAGTCTGAAGCTTTGAAGTGACTCTGGTCTACTGTTTGGTGCATTCAGATCTAGCAATTGATAATAAATGGTAGCTATACTTAACTCTTTGTTGCAATAGTTCAACTTCAGGAGTTTTATAGCTTCATCATAATTACTCTCATCAAGAGTAAGGTTTTGTATGACCTTTTTAGCCTCTCCTGTGAGAAGACTGAGTAGGTATGAAAATTTAGAAACTTTGTCTAGAGACTGTTTCTTATGGATGTGAACTTCAAAGGAAGTCCAAAAATTGTCCCAATTTTCTGTATCTAATCCTGAAAAGGTGGGCAAGTCTAGAGTAGGTAGACGAACCTCGGGTAAGTGATTATTGAAGTGAGACCCAGTGTTGCTGGTATTGGATCCAGACTGTTTGGCTAATTTAAATAGCCTGATAATTTTATCATGAGTCTCCTCTTCATATTGGGAGATGTCGTCTACAGTTTGACTTGCTTCTTCAGGATCAGTTTCTACAGTATTTAGCAGATCAAGGTAAGATTGACCTGCAGATCTGACTTGATCAAATTTCAGATCAGCCAATCTAACTGATGACTCTAAGTGATAAGAGTCAATGGGATTATCTTCAGTTAAGCTCTCAGCCTTATTAATTAATCTGGTCAAGTGACCTTTAAGGCCAATGTAGGTTCTCCTCAATTGTTCAGGAGTAGCCATGTTGAGCTTAGGTTCAAACTTCACAGTGTTAGTATATGTATTACTAATGAAGCTTGGGTACTTGTTCATTAGTGAACAGGTAACATTAATTGTAGCCTAATTTAAGGTGACTACTTTATATGACTACTTTATATTTTACCTCACTTGAGGTTGAATGTACCTACCTACCTAACAACAAATAGCTAGATATTTTGTGTACTGTCTGAACTTCACCATTAGTTCTCGTCCGGTTAGCTCATCCATATCACCATCAGAGTTAATGGAGAGAATCCAGCAATACACAAAATAGATACACAAAAATAATGCATACAAGAGAAATATTATGGAGACACTCCAATCAGAGTTATCTCAAAAATTAATCCCACCCTGTATAGGGTCAGCACAATTAATATAATACATACAACACTGACTAGTTTAGATCTAGTCGTAATAATTCCTAACTAAGAACTATAAAATTATTTAGTCTGAGCTTGTACCAAATTCAGCACAATCTCAGTCTAAATTCTACCTAATAACATGGGTAAAGATTATTGTGGTGCAATAAGGTAAATATAGTTGTGCTATATTTTTTGGGTTTTTTGTTTTATAAGAGTGCTCTTGCACACACAGGTGAATAATTATGTACAGTTAAGTTTGGCTTGCTAGCCACAGCCTTTTGTGATGGTTGATGGTGTTAATTAACTTGTCAACCACATGTAACCTAGATTTCCCTGACAAATGTACACCGTCTCTGGTCAGGTTCTGTCTGTAAGGTCTGGCTGTAAATTGGATATATGTGGCATCCAATCTCACTCGTTTTTTCAGCCTGAAATTTATGTACTTAGCAGCTCTCAGGTAGTATTCCAGAGTTACTCCCCAACGATTATCTTGACTTGGTTGGCGAGGTTCCACTAATGTGAATACTACTGATTCACTGATGAGCTTGAAAGAAGAAATTATAGCTTTGAGGTGTTTGATCACCTCGGCTGGATGACGAGTGGGGTGGATGTCATTACCACCTAAGTATATAATGGTTAGATGGTGAGGCCACTCTAACGCAGGTGTTAGGGTGGTGTTATTGTAAAAGTTATGAGCTGTTGCTCCTGGTGACCTAAAGATTCTCACCTCGGTGTGAGGTATAGGTCTAAGTGTTGTGGGTAATTGGCTATGACCCCCTAAAGCCACTTTATACATGAGGTGAAAGTAGCAATATATTAGTGTGATCTAGGCTAACTGATGTGTTACACTGTTAGTTGACACAATTAATTAAATAGTTAGTCTAGCTTCTATCACACAAGGATTAGTTATTAATGGTTAATATTTTAATTATAAATTTAATGCCTATCCGGTTCGATAAGGACCATAATGTGGGATATTTGGGGCTTGAATCTGATTATTTAAATATTAATGTAATAAATTAAATTACGAAGGACCACCCGCTTTTAAAGTAAAGAGGGAAACTGAGAATTTCTGATCATTAGATAATTCCTAGATGAAACCAGTAACTATGGATAAAACTAGAAAGTATGATCATAATAATAATTAATGGGCTGTATTAATAAATGAAACAAACCTCAAACACCTACAATGGGGGGTTATTACTGGAGGTAAGTACGTCCAGGAATTAGCGTGATTCGTTCACTAATTCAATTAATAATAATCTAATCCTATAAAATAATATTGAAACTGATATCATTACCAAAAGGAGGAACATAGATTATGAGCATAGTAATGAGTTACAGTAAACCACATATTAATCCCAAAGAATTCTGCAAAAAATAAATTGCAACAGAATTATAAAAGGAAATAAATCTTAGCTTAATGAAGATTCCTTTAGAAAGCCATAGAAGTCCTCTTATTCTCCAGACTCGGTCGACTGACGAGTGGAACGGGTTAACATGGGGGAAGGCAGTATGAAGAATTCTTCTCTCGTGCTGCAAGACAAATAAATTTTCAGTAGCAACTGATTTGACTACTAAATCTATATTCAAGAATATTAAGAGTTACAGGTGACAAATTTAATCACCTGTTATTAGGTGTTATCGCGCGTCATAACGGACAATCACCCTGCTACTATCAAAACTTCTACCTGATGCATCACATAAAAGAATGTACTTAGCTGTGGGCACTGTAAGTATTAAGATTGCTGTGCTTCGCATCTCAGGCTCCGGCTAAGCCTATCCTGAATAATGATGCGTTCCGCTGGCTGGTCACGTGTCGTCAGGAACTAAGTCAAAGGGCTCCTTATTTGACACCAGCACTAGCTGAAGATACTATCTGCAAGGTTATTCACGCCTCACAGTGGCGACTTTCATCTGAGGATGGATAACACCTGCCCTATTTGCTGGGCAATGGCGTCTTCTTATGAGTACGGTAAACACAGGTCTGCCCCTGATCGGCTTTCCACGTGTACTGAGATGGCGTCCCTCTACCCATGCCGAGCCCGCGTTTATAAAACAAATTATTGTCTTGAACATTATTATTTCTCGCATTTGCGCTTGAAACGTTAAAGACTGGACGGGTTTATTATTTAGAGGAACAAATTATTGTTATTTACCAATTTAAGAATAGTAAATATATAAGGGAGAGGAATTAATGTCTCCCCATGGCATTCATTTGTGACGTTAATTTTATCACGAGATAGACACTATGATTCTAACGCTCTATTCGGCTTTTAGTTAGAGATCAATTCGTCTGCAATTAGTTATCATACAGAATGCTTTAATTATGGAGAATCGAATTTAATTCTCACACACATTGGATATAATGTGTTTACTGTAAGGAAATCTGACGCAATACTGGCGTCAGGTGACGTGAGAACTCTAGCCTTCTGCACAGATGAAATTATTAGTACATGAGAATTCTACGTGTTGTTAATTTTACTTACTATAATAATTAGTATGGTTAGTAATAAGTAATGAGAATTCAACAATGTTGTATTCGGTGTTGGAAATATCCAACAGAGGCAGAGGGGCAGAGGCAGAGGGGCAGAGGCAGAGGGGCAGAGGCAGAGGGGGCCGAGGAAGAAGGGCAGAGGGGCAGGGGCAGAGGCAGAGGGGCAGAGGCAGAGGGACAGAGGCAGAGGGGCAGGGGCAGAGGGGCAGAGGCAGAGGGGCAGGTGCAGAGGAGCAGAGGCAGAGGGGCAGAGGCAGAGGGGCAGAGGCAGAGGGTCAGAGGCAGAGGGTCAGAGGCAGAGGGGCAGAGGCAGCGGGGCAGAGGCAGAGGGTCAGAGGGGCAAAGGCAGAGGGTCAGAGGCAGAAGGGCAGAGGCAGAGGGGCAGAGGCAGAGGGGCAGAGGCAGAGGGTCAGAGGCAGAGAGGCAGAGGCAGAGGGTCAGAGGCAGAGGGGCAGAGGCAGAGGGGCAGAGGCAGAGGGTTAGAGGGGCAGTGCCAGAGGGTCAGAGGCAGAGGGGCTGAGGCAGAGCGGCAGAGGCAGAGAGTCAGAGGCAGAGGTGTAACGGGGGGTAGGGGAAATAGCTCTATCTTGTCCATTATTCCACCCCCCAGTTAACTAACGATGCCGGGGGAAACAGCTCTCTGTAGTCTGTTATCCCGTCCTCAGTTAGCTAACTATTCTAGAGCACTCCCAGACTTCCTAACGCAACCTCTCTCGTTCAACACCTTGTAACCTAGGTATTTGACTACCTAGGTACTAAGACTACAAGGCGTCGTAACTGGATGAGCTACCCGAAACTCTAGAGAGAACTCTAGAATACAGAATCAATGCCACAAACGTATAAGAGAAAACGAAAGGAAAGAAATGAATAGTGAAGTAATTAGTGAGGGTTTGGGGTGAGAGGGAGAGAGGTGGGACGAGCGAGGAGGGTCATTAGTTGAAAGTGAGAGTTTAGAGAGGGGTGGAGGGAGAGGTGTAGATAGGTAGGAGAAGAGTAGATAGTATAAGTAGAAGAGTAGATAGTAGAAGACGAAATGCTGCCACCATCCATTCATGATCATTACATACAAGACAAGGAATGGAACTTGTCTGTATCACAATATTCACCAAAGATGTCATCAAGAGATCATTATTAGTATGGTCCCATCTTTATCATGTACTCATTCTAAACCATGAAACCAGTAACCACAGAGGCTTTCTCACCTCAACTCAAAATCTCTAGGGAACAAAATAAAGTCCATTTAAATAATAAATTCAACAATTATATTTTTCATGATAAGTATCATAACTTAAGCAATCCAATTAAAATGTTAAAGATTAATATTCAAAGTGAGTCATCCTCCAAGAATCTGAGAACACTACAACTGACTGCCCCTGATCTCACAACACTTGTAAAACACGACCAAGTCACCTAAATGTTCACTCACCGAGGACTGAGTCTAAGTTGAATAGAGAGGGGGGGGGTCTGTAGCTTGACAGAGACTGTCTCGCCCCTGCCGGCCGACAGCCTCCCTGTTTAGGGACGTCTTCTCTGCTCTGCTGGCTCGTCTGCTGTTCTCTTAATGCTTAATGCTCTCGAATCGATAGCTCTCCGAGTATATATTGGGGGACCCTAGTACTAACTCCGCCCACAAGTAGATAGCCTCCGGCACTACCAAGCCACTCCTTAAACGTCGGCATGTTTGAAGGCTACCAGACTCCAATTATGAGATTAGTAGAAGTAAGGTGAAATTCACATGATCTGACCTCAGGTCACTTGGGGTCATTAACGCTTTGAAGTGTGAGATCTCAGGCCGACAACCTGGCGCCTTTCTCAAATCCTTGTCTGTGACTCATGTACTCTATATATATTTTAAATAAACTAAACCAAACACTTTACAGTGTTACATCTCCCCTTCTCCCCGAAAATAAAGTTTTTTTGCAACACTGCTAAAGCGAGCTAGCTGTGTGCGACAACTTTATTAACGAAAAGAAAATACATCCTAGCTAAACAAATATACATCATCCTACTCTAAAAAATGAAATATGTAGACAGACGTCCATTGTCTCTGGCTGGGCGACGTCGCTGCTTGGTCTTGTAGATAATCCTGTACCACATTTCTTCAACACAACTGCCTCCGTCGCTTCTCCGTCGTTAACGCACAACAACCCTTGGCCAACCAGGAAGCCGTTACTACTTGAACTGCGCACAGGACCGTGAAATTCGGTTGTCCCAGCTGATCTGTAATTGGCCCTACATCAGTCACCATGAGAGACGTATATTGGGGTTCTTCACAGCTATAGGGACTTCAAGTTTCGAGACCTTCATATAGTTGCCAACAGTAGAAATCCCATCCTACTCTTCTTCCTCCCTGTTGCTCCAGCACGCCTCCTTCAGAGAGCTACTTCTGACAGCCACATCAAGTCCGCACGACACAGGAAGAATCACTCAATAGAGCAACATGCTTGCAGGAGGGGCGGCCAGTTAAGGCAAACGATCCTGTCTTGCAATTACGCTCCATGCAATGATGCTGACACCAGCAAGGGACACTAGGCATCGTGTCTCACTCAGCTTGTCTTATCTTCTTCTTTCTTCTCTCTTCTTTCTTCTATCTTCTTTCTTCTCTCTTCTTTCTTCTCTCTTCTTTCTTCTCTCTTCCTCCTCCCATGGGTCTTTGACAAGCGACCTGGGGTCCATCCTGGGTAGACCGATGTTGGTGGGACAGACTGGAGTCGTTGTTGTTCCTTTTCCATCTTTACTGGGTCGTCTGGGGTCGTCTGCAGAACGACCTGGGGTCCACTGGGGGTCCGTCCGTCTTGGGGTCCACTGGGGTCCGTCCGTCTTGGGGTCCACTGGGGTCCGTCCGTCTTGGGGTCCACTGGGGTCCGTCCGTCTTGGGGTCCACTGGGTAGACCAATGTTGACCGACCAAGAGGGCTGCATCTTGGGGTCCCCCGGGGTGGTGGTGGTGGAGCCATGACCTCCAGGTAGGGGGCTGGTCGTGGTGGTGGTGAGGAACGCCCCTGAGTGTGGTACCAAGCAGCCGTCTCACTCTTTTGTATGTGCGCCTCGCCTCTCTTCTGGCTCCAACCTGTGAATGAACATAAAGGCGACAATACCCGTGTTCCATCCTGTTGCGTGACCCTGTAGTTTGTATAGGGTTTACACAGTCCAGTCATACCGCTCTCCTCCTGGCAACAACTACACTTAAATTTTTAAAATAATCCAATTAATACTGAATGATACTGACTTGGTGGAACATAAAACAGTACTAGTTAGAGAAGTAAAACAGTAAAGTTAGAGAAGAGAGAATAAGATCGTCACTACTCTTAACTTGTCACCTAAATGAATCTCCACAATAAA
Source organism: Procambarus clarkii (assembly GCF_040958095.1). Lineage (NCBI taxonomy): Eukaryota > Metazoa > Arthropoda > Malacostraca > Decapoda > Cambaridae > Procambarus > Procambarus clarkii. The sequence continues at coordinate 11,042,663 of NC_091210.1, read as the reverse complement.
TATCAAAACTAATAGACAAAACACTAACCTAACTTAACTGTACCGTTCCTAATCTTAAGTACTTAATTATCCGTTACTCCCACCCTTAACCTACAGCCACCTACGTGACCCAGAGTGTTTCCCTAGCTTCTCCGCCGGTCAACAACTCAAAACTGTTGTCACCCCTGTGACCAGACTATCTAACGTCGAGCGTCCCCAACGTGAAGTCTACTGACATACTAAGCCTCCCCCTAGTATGCTGTACAATACCAGTACACCTCGGGTTATTGCGTTCAAATGGAGTAAAACAGTCGATCGCAATAATCTGAGCAGAACCACTACTTAAACTACTTAAGAACTACACCTGCCACTCCCCACTGACCTGGAGACCAGCGGTGGCTGGGTGTCCCCGTGGGACATGCGAGGTCACCTGTCACACTCAGGTGACCTCCACTACCCACCAACCGCTAAGTTCCAAAATCGCCAAATCTTATCACTAACATAAATCACTACACACGCAAGTTCTGGAGAACATTCCCTGAACTTCACAAAACTCACAAAATCACTAAACCAAATCACCAGAGAATCACTATCTCCCAACCTGGAAAAAGCTCGCTAAATCGCGAATAATAAACACCTGTCAAGATCTCCCTGATAGCGCCTGAGCGGCAAAAAAGACACGTGGGACTGAACAATGTTAAATGAACACTACCATAAACATTGTTCAACACCGCTGCCATCATTGTAACGGGGGGTGGGGGAAATAGCTCTATCTTGTCCATTATTCCACCCCCCAGTTAACTAACGAGGCCGGGGGAAACAGCTCTCTCTAGTCCGTTATCCTGTCCTCAGTTAGCTAACTATTCTAGAGCACTCCCAGAGTTCCTAAGGCAACCCCTCTCGTTCAACACCTTGTAACCTAGGTATTTGACTACCTAGGTACTAAGACTACAAGGCGTCGTAACTGGATCAGCTACCCGAAACTCTAGAGAGAACTCTAGAATACAGAATCAATGCCACAAACGTATAAGAGAAAACGAAAGGAAAGAAATGAATAGTGAAGTAATTAGTGAGGGTTTGGGTTGAGAGGGAGAGAGGTGGGAGGAGCGAGGAGGGTTGCCACCATCCATTCATGATCATTACATACAAGACAAGGAATGGAACTTGTCTGTATCACAATATTCACCAAAGATGTCATCAAGATATCATTATTAGTATGGTCCCATCTTTATCATGTACTCATTCTAAACCATGAAACAAGTAACCACAGAGGCTTTCTCACCTCAACTCAAAGTCTCTAGGGAACAAAATAAAGTCCATTTAAATAATAAATTCAACAATTATATTTTTCATGATAAGTATCATAACTTAAGCAATCCAATTAAAATGTTAAAGATTAATATTCAAAGTGAGTCATCCTCCAAGAATCTGAGAACACTACAACTGACTGCCCCTGATCTCACAACACTTGTAAAACACGACCAAGTCACCTAAATGTTCACTCACCGAGGACTGAGTCTAAGTTGAATAGAGAGGGGGGGGGGTGGTCTGTAGCTTGACAGAGACTGTCTCGCCCCTGCCGGCCGACAGCCTCCCTGCTAGGGACGTCTTCTCTGCTCTGCTGGCTCGTCTGCTGTTCTCTTAATGCTTAATGCTCTCGAATCGATAGCTCTCCGAGTATATATTGGGGGACCCTAGTACTAACTCCGCCCACAAGTAGATAGCCTCCGGCACTACCAAGCCACTCCTTAAACGTCGGCATGTTTGAAGGCTACCAGACTCCAATTATGAGATTAGTAGAAGTAAGGTGAAATTCACATGATCTGACCTCAGGTCATTTGGGGTCATTAACGCTTTGAGGTGTGAGATCTAAGGCCGACAACCTGGCGCCTTTCTCAAATCCTTGTCTGTGACTCATGTACTCTATATATATTTTAAATAAACTAAACCAAACACTTTACAGTGTTACAGAGGGTCAGAGGCAGTGGGGAAGAAGCAGAGGGGCAGAGGCAGAGGGTCAGAGGGGCAATGGCAGAGGCAGAGGCAAAGGTCAGAGGCAGAGGGGAAAAGGCAGAGGGGCAGAGGCAGAGGGGCTGAGGCAGAGGGGCAGAGGCAGAGGGTCAGAGGCAGAGGGTCAGAGGCAGAGGGGCAGAGGCAGAGGGTCAGAGGGTCAGAGGCAGAAGGGGCAGGGGCAGAGAGGCAGAGTGGCAGAGGCAGAGGGGCAGGGGCAGAGGGGCAGAGGCAGAGGGGCTGAGGCAGAGGGGCAGAGGCAGAGGCATAGGGGCTGAGGCAGAGGGACAGAGGCAGAGGGGCAGGGGCAGAGGGGGCCGAGGCAGAGGGGCAGAGCAGTGGGGCAGAGGCAGGGGGGCAGACGCAGAGGGACTGAGGCAGAGGGGCAGAGGCAGAGGGGCAGAGGCAGAGGGGCAGAGGCAGAGGGGCTGAGGCAGAGGGGCAGAGGCAGAGGGGCAGACGCGGATGGGGGCCGAGGCTGAGTGGCCGAGGCAGACTAGCCGAGGCAGAGGGGCAGAAGCAGTGGGGCAGAGGCAGAGGGGCAGAGGCAGAGGGGCAGAGGCAGAGGGTCAGAAGGGCAGAGTCAGAGGGTCAGAGGCAGAGGGGCAGAGGCAGAGGGGCAGAGACAGAGGTGCAGAGGCAGAGGGGCAGAGGCAGAGGGGCTGAGGCAGAGGGGTAGAGGCAGAGGGCAGAGGCAGAGGGGCAGAGGCAGAGGGTCAGAGTGGCAGAGGCAGAGGGTCAGAGGCAGAGGGGCAAAGGCAGGGGGGCAGAGGGGGCAGAGGGTCAGAGGCAGAGGGTCAGAGGCAGAGGGGCAGAGGCAGAGGGGCAGAGACAGAGAGGCAGAGGCTGAGGGGCAGAGGCAGAGGGGCTGAGGCAGAGGGTCAGCGGCAGAGGGTCAGAGGCAGAGGGTCAGAGGCAGCGGGTCAGGGGCAGAGGGTCAGAGGCAGAGGGTCAGAGGCAGAGGGGCAGAGGCAAAGAGTCAGAGGCAGAGGGTCAGGGGCAGAGGGGAAGAAGCAGAGGGGCAGAGTCAGAGGGTCAGAGAGGCAGAGGCAGAGGGTCAGAGGCAGAGAGTCAGAGGCAGAGGGTCAGAGGCAGAGGGGAAGAAGCAGAGGGGCAGAGTCAGAGGGTCAGAGGGGCAAAGGCAGAGGGTCAGAGGCAGAGGGGCAGAGGCAGAGGGGCAGAGGCAGAGGGTCAGAGGGGCAGAGGCAGAGGGTCAGAGGCAGAGGGGCAGAGTCAGAGGGGCAGAGGCAGAGGGTCAGAAGGTCAGGCGCAGAGGGTCAGAAGCAGAAGGGCAGAGGCAGAGGGGCAGAGACAGAGGGGCTGAGGCAGAGGGGCAGGGGCACAGGGTCAGAGGGGCAGAGGCAGAGGGTCAGCGGAAGAGGGGCAGAGGCAGAGGGGCAGTGGCAGCAACCCGTCCTCTTAAAAATAACGTCACTTTTCGCTCGTATGCGCACTATGGCCAAATTTGGACATAATTGGAAATGAAATCGACTCACAAAAGTGACGTTCTGTTCCGTTTTCTGTTTGAGTCGTCCGGCTTACTCTGCAAGGTTAAAAGAGGCAACTTTCCATTAACGTTTTTCATACCGTTTTAAACTTTATGAAAACTTCCTGCCCACCTAACCTACCAGAGGACCCTTAACTTACTGTTGTTGAAAAAAAAAATCCTAAATTAAATTTCATTTATATTTCGTTTTCAAATTACGTCCATATTCGGCCATACGGGCAAACGGCCAAAAGGGACGTTCTTTTTAAGAGGACAGGTTGGAGGCAGAGAGTCAGAGGCAGAGTGGCAGAGGCAGAGGGGCAGAGGCAGATGGTCAGAGGGTCAGAGGCAGAGGGTCAGAGGCAGAGGGGCAGAGGCAGAGGGGCAAAGAGAAGAGGGGCAGCGGCAGAGGGGCAGAGGCAGAGGGGGTGAGGCAGAGCGGCAGTGGCAGAGGGTCAGAGGCAGAGGGGCAGAGGCAGAGGGGCTGAGGCAGAGGGTCAGAGGCAGAGGGGAAGAAGCAGACGGGCAGAGGCAGAGGGTCAGAGGGGCAAAGGCAGTGGGGCAGAGGCAGAGGGGCAGAGGCAGAGGGTCAGAGGCAGAGAGTCAGAGGCAGAGGGGCAGAGGATGAGGGTCAGAGGCAGAAGGGGCAGGGGCAGAGGGGCAGAGGCAGAGGGGCAGAGGCAGAGGGGCAGAGGATGAGGGTCAGAGGCAGAAGGGGCAGGGGCAGAGGGGCAGAGGCAGAGGGGCAGAGGCAGAGGGGCAGAGGATGAGGGTCAGAGGCAGAAGGGGCAGGGGCAGAGGGGCAGAGGCAGAGGGGCAGAGGCAGAGGGGCAGAGGCAGAGGGGCAGGGGCAGAGGGGCAGAGGCAGAGGGGCAGAGGCAGAGGGGCTGAGGCAGAGGGGCAGAAGCAGAGGGGCAGGGGCAGAGGGGGCCGAGGCAGAGGTGCAGCAGCAGTGGGGCAGAATCAGAGGGGCAGACGCAGAGAGGGGGCCGAGGCTGAGTGGCCGAGGCAGACTGGCCGAGGCAGAGGGGCAGAAGCAGTGGGGCAGAGGCAGAGGGGCAGAGGCAGAGGGGCTGAGGCAGAGGGGCAGAGGCAGTGGATCAGAGGGGCAGAGGCAGAGGGTCAGAGGCAGAGGGGCAGAGGCAGCGGGGCAGAGGCAGAGGGTCAGAGAGGCAAAGGCAGAGGGTCAGAGGCAGAGGGGCAGAGGCAGAGAAGCAGAGGCAGAGGGTCAGAGGGGCAGAGGCAGAGGGTCAGAGGCAGAGGGGCAGAGACAGAGGGGCAGAGGCAGAGGGGCTGAGACAGAGGGGCTGAGGCAGAGGGGCAGAGGCAGAGGGTCAGTGGGGCAAAGGCAGAGGGTCAGCGGCAGAGGGGCAGAGGCAGAGGGGCAGTGGCAGCAACCCGTCCTCTTAAAAATAACGTCACTTTTCGCTCGTATGCGCACTATGGCCAAATTTGGACATAATTTGAAATGAAATCGACTCTCAAAAGTGACGTTCTGTTCAGTTTTCTGTTTGAGTCGTCCGGCTTACTCTGCAAGGTTAAAAGAGGCAACTTTCCATTAACGTTTTTCATACCGTTTTGAGACTTTATGAAAATTTCCTGCCCACCTAACCTACCAGAGGACCCTTAACTTACTGTTGTTGAAAAAAAAAATCCTAAATTTAATTTCATTTATTTTTCGTTTTCAAATTACGTCCATATTCGGCCATACGGGCAAACGGCCAAAAGGGACGTTCTTTTTAAGAGGACAGGTTGGAGGCAGAGGGTCAGAGGCAGAGTGGCAGAGGCAGAGGGGCAGAGGCAGAGGGTCTAAGGGTCAGACGCAGAGGGTCAAAGGCAGAGGGGCAGAGGCAGAGGGGCAAAGACAGAGGGGCAGAGGCAGAGGGGCAGAGGCAGAGGGGCTGAGGCAGATCGGCAGAGGCAGAGGGTCAGAGTCAGAGAGTCAGAGGCAGAGGGTCAGCGGCAGAGGGGAAGAAGCAGACGGGCAGAGCCGGAGGGTCAAAGGGGCAAAGGCAGAGGGTCAGAGGCAGAGTGTCAGAGGCAGAGAGTCAGAGGCAGAGGGGCAGAGGAAGAGGGTCAGAGGCAGAAGGGGCAGGGGCAGAGGGGCAGAGGCAGAGGGGCAGAGGCAGAGGGGCAGAGGCAGAGGGGGAGGGGCAGAGGGGCAGAGGCAGAGGGGCAGAGGCAGAGGGGCAGAGTCAGAGGGGCTGAGGCAGAGGGCAGAGGCAGAGGGGCAGGGGCAGAGGGGGCCGAGGCAGAGGGGCAGAAGCAGTGGGGCAGAGGCAGAGGGGCAGACGCAGAGGGGGGCCGAGGCTGATTGGCCGAGGCAGACTGGCCGAGGCAGAGGGGCAGAAGCAGTGGGGCAGACACAGAGGGGCAGAGGCAGAGGGGCAGAGGCAGAGGGGCAGAGGCAGAGGGGCAGAGGGGCAGAGGCAGAGGGTCAGAGGCAGAGGGGCAGAGGCAGAGGGGCAGAGACAGAGGGGCAGAGACAGAGGGGCAGAGGCAAAGGGTCAGACCCAGAGGGGCAGAGGCAGAGGGTCAGAGGCAGACGGTCAGAGGCAGAGGGTCAGAGGCAGAGGGGCAGAGGCAGAGGGTCAGAGGCAGAGGGGCAGAGGCAGAGGGGCAGAGGCAGAGGAGCAGAGAAAGAGGGGCAGACGCAGAGGGGCAGAGGCAGAGGGTCAGTGGCAGAGGGGCAGAGGCAGAGGGTCAGAGGCAGAGGGGCAGAGGCAGAGGGGCAAAGACAGAGGGGCAGAGGCAGAGGGGCTGAGGCAGAGCGGCAGAGGCAGAGGGTCAGAGGCAGAGAGTCAGAGGCAGAGGTGTAACGGGGGGTGGGGGAAATAGCTCTATCTTGTCCATTATTCCACCCCCCCAGTTAACTAACGATGCCGGGGGAAACAGCTCTCTGTAGTCCGTTATCCCGTCCTCAGTTAGCTAACTATTCTAGAGCACTCCCAGAGTTCCTAAGGCAACCTCTCTCGTTCAACACCTTGTAACCTAGGTATTTGACTACCTAGGTACTAAGACTACAAGGCGTCGTAACTGGATCAGCTACCCGAAACTCTAGAGAGAACTCTAGAATACAGAATCAATGCCACAAACGTATAAGAGAAAACGAAAGGAAAGAAATAAATAGTGAAGTAATTAGTGAGGGTTTGGGGTGAGAGGGAGAGAGGTGGGAGGAGCGAGGAGGGTCATTAGTTGAAAGTGAGAGTTTAGAGAGGGGTGGAGGGAGAGGTGTAGATAGGTAGAAGGAGAAGAGTAGATAGTATAAGTAGAAGAGTAGATAGTAGAAGACGTAATGCTGCCACCATCCATTCATGATCATTACATACAAGACAAGGAATGGAACTTGTCTGTATCACAATATTCACCAAAGATGTCATCAAGAGATCATTATTAGTATGGTCCCATCTTTATCATGTACTCATTCTAAACCATGAAACCAGTAACCACAGAGGCTTTCTCACCTCAACTCAAAATCTCTAGGGAACAAAATAAAGTCCATTTAAATAATAAATTCAACAATTATATTTTTCATGATAAGTATCATAACTTAAGCAATCCAATTAAAATATTAAAGATTAATATTCAAAGTGAGTCATCCTCCAAGAATCTGAGAACACTACAACTGACTGCCCCTGATCTCACAACACTTGTAAAACACGACCAAGTCACCTAAATGTTCACTCACCGAGGACTGAGTCTAAGTTGAATAGAGAGGGGGGGGGTCTGTAGCTTGACAGAGACTGTCTCGCCCCTGCCGGCCGACAGCCTCCCTGCTAGGGACGTCTTCTCTGCTCTGCTGGCTCGTCTGCTGTTCTCTTAATGCTTAATGCTCTCGAATCGATAGCTCTCCGAGTATATATTGGGGGACCCTAGTACTAACTCCGCCCACAAGTAGATAGCCTCCGGCACTACCAAGCCACTCCTTAAACGTCGGCATGTTTGAAGGCTACCAGACTCCAATTATGAGATTAGTAGAAGTAAGGTGAAATTCACATGATCTGACCTCAGGTCACTTGGGGTCATTAACGCTTTGAAGTGTGAGATCTCAGGCCGACAACCTGGCGCCTTTCTCAAATCCTTGTCTGTGACTCATGTACTCTATATATATTTTAAATAAACTAAACCAAACACTTTACAGTGTTACATCTCCCCTTCTCCCCGAAAATAAAGTTTTTTTGCAACACTGCTAAAGCGAGCAAGCTGTGTGCGACAACTTTATTAACGAAAAGAAAATACATCCTAGCTAAACAAATATACATCATCCTACTCTAAAAAATGAAATATGTAGACAGACGTCCATTGTCTCTGGCTGGGCGACGTCACTGCTTGGTCTTGTAGATAATCCTGTACCACATTTCTTCAACACAACTGCCTCCGTCGCTTCTCCGTCGTTAACGCACAACAACCCTTGGCCAACCAGGAAGCCGTTACTACTTGAACTGCGCACAGGACCGTGAAATTCGGTTGTCCCAGCTGATCTGTAATTGGCCCTACATCAGTCACCATGAGAGACGTATATTGGGGTTCTTCACAGCTATAGGGACTTCAAGTTTCGAGACCTTCATATAGTTGCCAACAGTAGAAATCCCATCCTACTCTTCTTCCTCCCTGTTGCTCCAGCACGCCTCCTTCAGAGAGCTACTTCTGACAGCCACATCAAGTCCGCACGACACAGGAAGAATCACTCAACAGAGCAACATGCTTGCAGGAGGGGCGGCCAGTTAAGGCAAACGATCCTGTCTTGCAATTACGCTCCATGCAATGATGCTGATACCAGCAAGGGACACTAGGCCTCGTGTCTCACTCAGCTTGTCTTATCTTCTTCTTTCTTCTCTCTTCTTTCTTCTATCTTCTTTCTTCTCTCTTCTTTCTTCTCTCTTCTTTCTTCTCTCTTCCTCCTCCCATGGGTCTTTGACAAGCGACCTGGGGTCCATCCTGGGTAGACCGATGTTGGTGGGACAGACTGGAGTCGTTGTTGTTCCTTTTCCATCTTTACTGGGTCGTCTGGGGTCGTCTGCAGAACGACCTGGGGTCCACTGGGGGTCCGTCCGTCTTGGGGTCCACTGGGGTCCGTCCGTCTTGGGGTCCACTGGGGTCCGTCCGTCTTGGGGTCCACTGGGGTCCGTCCGTCTTGGGGTCCACTGGGTAGACCAATGTTGACCGACCAAGAGGGCTGCATCTTGGGGTCCCCCGGGGTGGTGGTGGTGGAGCCATGACCTCCAGGTAGGGGGCTGGTCGTGGTGGTGGTGAGGAACGCCCCTGAGTGTGGTACCAAGCAGCCGTCTCACTCTTTTGTATGTGCGCCTCGCCTCTCTTCTGGCTCCAACCTGTGAATGAACATAAAGGCGACAATACCCGTGTTCCATCCTGTTGCGTGACCCTGTAGTTTGTATAGGGTTTACACAGTCCAGTCATACCGCTCTCCTCCTGGCAACAACTACACTTAAATTTTTAAAATAATCCAATTAATACTGAATGATACTGACTTGGTGGAACATAAAACAGTACTAGTTAGAGAAGTAAAACAGTAAAGTTAGAGAAGAGAGAATAAGATCGTCACTACTCTTAACTTGTCACCTAAATGAATCTCCACAATAAATATCAAAACTAATAGACAAAACACTAACCTAACTCAACTGTACCGTTCCTAATCTTAAGTACTTAATTATCCGTTACTCCCACCCTTAACCTACAGCCACCTACGTGACCCAGAGTGTTTCCCTAGCTTCTCCGCCGGTCAACAACTCAAAACTGTTGTCACCCCTGTGACCAGACTATCTAACGTCGAGCGTCCCCAACGTGAAGTCTACTGACATACTAAGCCTCCCCCTAGTATGCTGTACAATACCAGTACACCTCGGGTTATTGCGTTCAAATGGAGTAAAACAGTCGATCGCAATAATCTGAGCAGAACCACTACTTAAACTACTTAAGAACTACACCTGCCACTCCCCACTGACCTGGAGACCAGCGGTGGCTGGGTGTCCCCGTGGGACATGCGAGGTCACCTGTCACACTCAGGTGACCTCCACTACCCACCAACCGCTAAGTTCCAAAATCGCCAAATCTTATCACTAACATAAATCACTACACACGCAAGTTCTGGAGAACATTCCCTGAACTTCACAAAACTCACAAAATCACTAAACCAAATCACCAGAGAATCACTATCTCCCAACCTGGAAAAAGCTCGCTAAATCGCGAATAATAAACACCTGTCAAGATCTCCCTGATAGCGCCTGAGCGGCAAAAAAGACACGTGGGACTGAACAATGTTAAATGAACACTACCATAAACATTGTTCAACACCGCTGCCATCATTGTAACGGGGGGTGGGGGAAATAGCTCTATCTTGTCCATTATTCCACCCCCCAGTTAACTAACGAGGCCGGGGGAAACAGCTCTCTCTAGTCCGTTATCCTGTCCTCAGTTAGCTAACTATTCTAGAGCACTCCCAGAGTTCCTAAGGCAACCCCTCTCGTTCAACACCTTGTAACCTAGGTATTTGACTACCTAGGTACTAAGACTACAAGGCGTCGTAACTGGATCAGCTACCCGAAACTCTAGAGAGAACTCTAGAATACAGAATCAATGCCACAAACGTATAAGAGAAAACGAAAGGAAAGAAATGAATAGTGAAGTAATTAGTGAGGGTTTGGGTTGAGAGGGAGAGAGGTGGGAGGAGCGAGGAGGGTTGCCACCATCCATTCATGATCATTACATACAAGACAAGGAATGGAACTTGTCTGTATCACAATATTCACCAAAGATGTCATCAAGATATCATTATTAGTATGGTCCCATCTTTATCATGTACTCATTCTAAACCATGAAACAAGTAACCACAGAGGCTTTCTCACCTCAACTCAAAGTCTCTAGGGAACAAAATAAAGTCCATTTAAATAATAAATTCAACAATTATATTTTTCATGATAAGTATCATAACTTAAGCAATCCAATTAAAATGTTAAAGATTAATATTCAAAGTGAGTCATCCTCCAAGAATCTGAGAACACTACAACTGACTGCCCCTGATCTCACAACACTTGTAAAACACGACCAAGTCACCTAAATGTTCACTCACCGAGGACTGAGTCTAAGTTGAATAGAGAGGGGGGGGGGTGGTCTGTAGCTTGACAGAGACTGTCTCGCCCCTGCCGGCCGACAGCCTCCCTGCTAGGGACGTCTTCTCTGCTCTGCTGGCTCGTCTGCTGTTCTCTTAATGCTTAATGCTCTCGAATCGATAGCTCTCCGAGTATATATTGGGGGACCCTAGTACTAACTCCGCCCACAAGTAGATAGCCTCCGGCACTACCAAGCCACTCCTTAAACGTCGGCATGTTTGAAGGCTACCAGACTCCAATTATGAGATTAGTAGAAGTAAGGTGAAATTCACATGATCTGACCTCAGGTCATTTGGGGTCATTAACGCTTTGAGGTGTGAGATCTAAGGCCGACAACCTGGCGCCTTTCTCAAATCCTTGTCTGTGACTCATGTACTCTATATATATTTTAAATAAACTAAACCAAACACTTTACAGTGTTACAGAGGGTCAGAGGCAGTGGGGAAGAAGCAGAGGGGCAGAGGCAGAGGGTCAGAGGGGCAATGGCAGAGGCAGAGGCAAAGGTCAGAGGCAGAGGGGAAAAGGCAGAGGGGCAGAGGCAGAGGGGCTGAGGCAGAGGGGCAGAGGCAGAGGGTCAGAGGCAGAGGGTCAGAGGCAGAGGGGCAGAGGCAGAGGGTCAGAGGGTCAGAGGCAGAAGGGGCAGGGGCAGAGAGGCAGAGTGGCAGAGGCAGAGGGGCAGGGGCAGAGGGGCAGAGGCAGAGGGGCTGAGGCAGAGGGGCAGAGGCAGAGGCATAGGGGCTGAGGCAGAGGGACAGAGGCAGAGGGGCAGGGGCAGAGGGGGCCGAGGCAGAGGGGCAGAGCAGTGGGGCAGAGGCAGAGGGGCAGACGCAGAGGGACTGAGGCAGAGGGGCAGAGGCAGAGGGGCAGAGGCAGAGGGGCAGAGGCAGAGGGGCTGAGGCAGAGGGGCAGAGGCAGAGGGGCAGACGCGGATGGGGGCCGAGGCTGAGTGGCCGAGGCAGACTAGCCGAGGCAGAGGGGCAGAAGCAGTGGGGCAGAGGCAGAGGGGCAGAGGCAGAGGGGCAGAGGCAGAGGGTCAGAAGGGCAGAGTCAGAGGGTCAGAGGCAGAGGGGCAGAGGCAGAGGGGCAGAGACAGAGGTGCAGAGGCAGAGGGGCAGAGGCAGAGGGGCTGAGGCAGAGGGGTAGAGGCAGAGGGCAGAGGCAGAGGGGCAGAGGCAGAGGGTCAGAGTGGCAGAGGCAGAGGGTCAGAGGCAGAGGGGCAAAGGCAGGGGGGCAGAGGGGGCAGAGGGTCAGAGGCAGAGGGTCAGAGGCAGAGGGGCAGAGGCAGAGGGGCAGAGACAGAGAGGCAGAGGCTGAGGGGCAGAGGCAGAGGGGCTGAGGCAGAGGGTCAGCGGCAGAGGGTCAGAGGCAGAGGGTCAGAGGCAGCGGGTCAGGGGCAGAGGGTCAGAGGCAGAGGGTCAGAGGCAGAGGGGCAGAGGCAAAGAGTCAGAGGCAGAGGGTCAGGGGCAGAGGGGAAGAAGCAGAGGGGCAGAGTCAGAGGGTCAGAGAGGCAGAGGCAGAGGGTCAGAGGCAGAGAGTCAGAGGCAGAGGGTCAGAGGCAGAGGGGAAGAAGCAGAGGGGCAGAGTCAGAGGGTCAGAGGGGCAAAGGCAGAGGGTCAGAGGCAGAGGGGCAGAGGCAGAGGGGCAGAGGCAGAGGGTCAGAGGGGCAGAGGCAGAGGGTCAGAGGCAGAGGGGCAGAGGCAGAGGGTCAGAAGGTCAGGCGCAGAGGGTCAGAAGCAGAAGGGCAGAGGCAGAGGGGCAGAGACAGAGGGGCTGAGGCAGAGGGGCAGGGGCACAGGGTCAGAGGGGCAGAGGCAGAGGGTCAGCGGAAGAGGGGCAGAGGCAGAGGGGCAGTGGCAGCAACCCGTCCTCTTAAAAATAACGTCACTTTTCGCTCGTATGCGCACTATGGCCAAATTTGGACATAATTGGAAATGAAATCGACTCACAAAAGTGACGTTCTGTTCCGTTTTCTGTTTGAGTCGTCCGGCTTACTCTGCAAGGTTAAAAGAGGCAACTTTCCATTAACGTTTTTCATACCGTTTTAAACTTTATGAAAACTTCCTGCCCACCTAACCTACCAGAGGACCCTTAACTTACTGTTGTTGAAAAAAAAAATCCTAAATTAAATTTCATTTATATTTCGTTTTCAAATTACGTCCATATTCGGCCATACGGGCAAACGGCCAAAAGGGACGTTCTTTTTAAGAGGACAGGTTGGAGGCAGAGAGTCAGAGGCAGAGTGGCAGAGGCAGAGGGGCAGAGGCAGATGGTCAGAGGGTCAGAGGCAGAGGGTCAGAGGCAGAGGGGCAGAGGCAGAGGGGCAAAGAGAAGAGGGGCAGCGGCAGAGGGGCAGAGGCAGAGGGGGTGAGGCAGAGCGGCAGTGGCAGAGGGTCAGAGGCAGAGGGGCAGAGGCAGAGGGGCTGAGGCAGAGGGTCAGAGGCAGAGGGGAAGAAGCAGACGGGCAGAGGCAGAGGGTCAGAGGGGCAAAGGCAGTGGGGCAGAGGCAGAGGGGCAGAGGCAGAGGGTCAGAGGCAGAGAGTCAGAGGCAGAGGGGCAGAGGATGAGGGTCAGAGGCAGAAGGGGCAGGGGCAGAGGGGCAGAGGCAGAGGGGCAGAGGCAGAGGGGCAGAGGATGAGGGTCAGAGGCAGAAGGGGCAGGGGCAGAGGGGCAGAGGCAGAGGGGCAGAGGCAGAGGGGCAGAGGATGAGGGTCAGAGGCAGAAGGGGCAGGGGCAGAGGGGCAGAGGCAGAGGGGCAGAGGCAGAGGGGCAGAGGCAGAGGGGCAGGGGCAGAGGGGCAGAGGCAGAGGGGCAGAGGCAGAGGGGCTGAGGCAGAGGGGCAGAAGCAGAGGGGCAGGGGCAGAGGGGGCCGAGGCAGAGGTGCAGCAGCAGTGGGGCAGAATCAGAGGGGCAGACGCAGAGAGGGGGCCGAGGCTGAGTGGCCGAGGCAGACTGGCCGAGGCAGAGGGGCAGAAGCAGTGGGGCAGAGGCAGAGGGGCAGAGGCAGAGGGGCTGAGGCAGAGGGGCAGAGGCAGTGGATCAGAGGGGCAGAGGCAGAGGGTCAGAGGCAGAGGGGCAGAGGCAGCGGGGCAGAGGCAGAGGGTCAGAGAGGCAAAGGCAGAGGGTCAGAGGCAGAGGGGCAGAGGCAGAGAAGCAGAGGCAGAGGGTCAGAGGGGCAGAGGCAGAGGGTCAGAGGCAGAGGGGCAGAGACAGAGGGGCAGAGGCAGAGGGGCTGAGACAGAGGGGCTGAGGCAGAGGGGCAGAGGCAGAGGGTCAGTGGGGCAAAGGCAGAGGGTCAGCGGCAGAGGGGCAGAGGCAGAGGGGCAGTGGCAGCAACCCGTCCTCTTAAAAATAACGTCACTTTTCGCTCGTATGCGCACTATGGCCAAATTTGGACATAATTTGAAATGAAATCGACTCTCAAAAGTGACGTTCTGTTCAGTTTTCTGTTTGAGTCGTCCGGCTTACTCTGCAAGGTTAAAAGAGGCAACTTTCCATTAACGTTTTTCATACCGTTTTGAGACTTTATGAAAATTTCCTGCCCACCTAACCTACCAGAGGACCCTTAACTTACTGTTGTTGAAAAAAAAAATCCTAAATTTAATTTCATTTATTTTTCGTTTTCAAATTACGTCCATATTCGGCCATACGGGCAAACGGCCAAAAGGGACGTTCTTTTTAAGAGGACAGGTTGGAGGCAGAGGGTCAGAGGCAGAGTGGCAGAGGCAGAGGGGCAGAGGCAGAGGGTCTAAGGGTCAGACGCAGAGGGTCAAAGGCAGAGGGGCAGAGGCAGAGGGGCAAAGACAGAGGGGCAGAGGCAGAGGGGCAGAGGCAGAGGGGCTGAGGCAGATCGGCAGAGGCAGAGGGTCAGAGTCAGAGAGTCAGAGGCAGAGGGTCAGCGGCAGAGGGGAAGAAGCAGACGGGCAGAGCCGGAGGGTCAAAGGGGCAAAGGCAGAGGGTCAGAGGCAGAGTGTCAGAGGCAGAGAGTCAGAGGCAGAGGGGCAGAGGAAGAGGGTCAGAGGCAGAAGGGGCAGGGGCAGAGGGGCAGAGGCAGAGGGGCAGAGGCAGAGGGGCAGAGGCAGAGGGGGAGGGGCAGAGGGGCAGAGGCAGAGGGGCAGAGGCAGAGGGGCAGAGTCAGAGGGGCTGAGGCAGAGGGCAGAGGCAGAGGGGCAGGGGCAGAGGGGGCCGAGGCAGAGGGGCAGAAGCAGTGGGGCAGAGGCAGAGGGGCAGACGCAGAGGGGGGCCGAGGCTGATTGGCCGAGGCAGACTGGCCGAGGCAGAGGGGCAGAAGCAGTGGGGCAGACACAGAGGGGCAGAGGCAGAGGGGCAGAGGCAGAGGGGCAGAGGCAGAGGGGCAGAGGGGCAGAGGCAGAGGGTCAGAGGCAGAGGGGCAGAGGCAGAGGGGCAGAGACAGAGGGGCAGAGACAGAGGGGCAGAGGCAAAGGGTCAGACCCAGAGGGGCAGAGGCAGAGGGTCAGAGGCAGACGGTCAGAGGCAGAGGGTCAGAGGCAGAGGGGCAGAGGCAGAGGGTCAGAGGCAGAGGGGCAGAGGCAGAGGGGCAGAGGCAGAGGAGCAGAGGAAGAGGGGCAGACGCAGAGGGGCAGAGGCAGAGGGTCAGTGGCAGAGGGGCAGAGGCAGAGGGTCAGAGGCAGAGGGGCAGAGGCAGAGGGGCAAAGACAGAGGGGCAGAGGCAGAGGGGCTGAGGCAGAGCGGCAGAGGCAGAGGGTCAGAGGCAGAGAGTCAGAGGCAGAGGTGTAACGGGGGGTGGGGGAAATAGCTCTATCTTGTCCATTATTCCACCCCCCCAGTTAACTAACGATGCCGGGGGAAACAGCTCTCTGTAGTCCGTTATCCCGTCCTCAGTTAGCTAACTATTCTAGAGCACTCCCAGAGTTCCTAAGGCAACCTCTCTCGTTCAACACCTTGTAACCTAGGTATTTGACTACCTAGGTACTAAGACTACAAGGCGTCGTAACTGGATCAGCTACCCGAAACTCTAGAGAGAACTCTAGAATACAGAATCAATGCCACAAACGTATAAGAGAAAACGAAAGGAAAGAAATAAATAGTGAAGTAATTAGTGAGGGTTTGGGGTGAGAGGGAGAGAGGTGGGAGGAGCGAGGAGGGTCATTAGTTGAAAGTGAGAGTTTAGAGAGGGGTGGAGGGAGAGGTGTAGATAGGTAGAAGGAGAAGAGTAGATAGTATAAGTAGAAGAGTAGATAGTAGAAGACGTAATGCTGCCACCATCCATTCATGATCATTACATACAAGACAAGGAATGGAACTTGTCTGTATCACAATATTCACCAAAGATGTCATCAAGAGATCATTATTAGTATGGTCCCATCTTTATCATGTACTCATTCTAAACCATGAAACCAGTAACCACAGAGGCTTTCTCACCTCAACTCAAAATCTCTAGGGAACAAAATAAAGTCCATTTAAATAATAAATTCAACAATTATATTTTTCATGATAAGTATCATAACTTAAGCAATCCAATTAAAATATTAAAGATTAATATTCAAAGTGAGTCATCCTCCAAGAATCTGAGAACACTACAACTGACTGCCCCTGATCTCACAACACTTGTAAAACACGACCAAGTCACCTAAATGTTCACTCACCGAGGACTGAGTCTAAGTTGAATAGAGAGGGGGGGGGTCTGTAGCTTGACAGAGACTGTCTCGCCCCTGCCGGCCGACAGCCTCCCTGCTAGGGACGTCTTCTCTGCTCTGCTGGCTCGTCTGCTGTTCTCTTAATGCTTAATGCTCTCGAATCGATAGCTCTCCGAGTATATATTGGGGGACCCTAGTACTAACTCCGCCCACAAGTAGATAGCCTCCGGCACTACCAAGCCACTCCTTAAACGTCGGCATGTTTGAAGGCTACCAGACTCCAATTATGAGATTAGTAGAAGTAAGGTGAAATTCACATGATCTGACCTCAGGTCACTTGGGGTCATTAACGCTTTGAAGTGTGAGATCTCAGGCCGACAACCTGGCGCCTTTCTCAAATCCTTGTCTGTGACTCATGTACTCTATATATATTTTAAATAAACTAAACCAAACACTTTACAGTGTTACATCTCCCCTTCTCCCCGAAAATAAAGTTTTTTTGCAACACTGCTAAAGCGAGCAAGCTGTGTGCGACAACTTTATTAACGAAAAGAAAATACATCCTAGCTAAACAAATATACATCATCCTACTCTAAAAAATGAAATATGTAGACAGACGTCCATTGTCTCTGGCTGGGCGACGTCACTGCTTGGTCTTGTAGATAATCCTGTACCACATTTCTTCAACACAACTGCCTCCGTCGCTTCTCCGTCGTTAACGCACAACAACCCTTGGCCAACCAGGAAGCCGTTACTACTTGAACTGCGCACAGGACCGTGAAATTCGGTTGTCCCAGCTGATCTGTAATTGGCCCTACATCAGTCACCATGAGAGACGTATATTGGGGTTCTTCACAGCTATAGGGACTTCAAGTTTCGAGACCTTCATATAGTTGCCAACAGTAGAAATCCCATCCTACTCTTCTTCCTCCCTGTTGCTCCAGCACGCCTCCTTCAGAGAGCTACTTCTGACAGCCACATCAAGTCCGCACGACACAGGAAGAATCACTCAACAGAGCAACATGCTTGCAGGAGGGGCGGCCAGTTAAGGCAAACGATCCTGTCTTGCAATTACGCTCCATGCAATGATGCTGATACCAGCAAGGGACACTAGGCCTCGTGTCTCACTCAGCTTGTCTTATCTTCTTCTTTCTTCTCTCTTCTTTCTTCTATCTTCTTTCTTCTCTCTTCTTTCTTCTCTCTTCTTTCTTCTCTCTTCCTCCTCCCATGGGTCTTTGACAAGCGACCTGGGGTCCATCCTGGGTAGACCGATGTTGGTGGGACAGACTGGAGTCGTTGTTGTTCCTTTTCCATCTTTACTGGGTCGTCTGGGGTCGTCTGCAGAACGACCTGGGGTCCACTGGGGGTCCGTCCGTCTTGGGGTCCACTGGGGTCCGTCCGTCTTGGGGTCCACTGGGGTCCGTCCGTCTTGGGGTCCACTGGGGTCCGTCCGTCTTGGGGTCCACTGGGTAGACCAATGTTGACCGACCAAGAGGGCTGCATCTTGGGGTCCCCCGGGGTGGTGGTGGTGGAGCCATGACCTCCAGGTAGGGGGCTGGTCGTGGTGGTGGTGAGGAACGCCCCTGAGTGTGGTACCAAGCAGCCGTCTCACTCTTTTGTATGTGCGCCTCGCCTCTCTTCTGGCTCCAACCTGTGAATGAACATAAAGGCGACAATACCCGTGTTCCATCCTGTTGCGTGACCCTGTAGTTTGTATAGGGTTTACACAGTCCAGTCATACCGCTCTCCTCCTGGCAACAACTACACTTAAATTTTTAAAATAATCCAATTAATACTGAATGATACTGACTTGGTGGAACATAAAACAGTACTAGTTAGAGAAGTAAAACAGTAAAGTTAGAGAAGAGAGAATAAGATCGTCACTACTCTTAACTTGTCACCTAAATGAATCTCCACAATAAATATCAAAACTAATAGACAAAACACTAACCTAACTTAACTGTACCGTTCCTAATCTTAAGTACTTAATTATCCGTTACTCCCACCCTTAACCTACAGCCACCTACGTGACCCAGAGTGTTTCCCTAGCTTCTCCGCCGGTCAACAACTCAAAACTGTTGTCACCCCTGTGACCAGACTATCTAACGTCGAGCGTCCCCAACGTGAAGTCTACTGACATACTAAGCCTCCCCCTAGTATGCTGTACAATACCAGTACACCTCGGGTTATTGCGTTCAAATGGAGTAAAACAGTCGATCGCAATAATCTGAGCAGAACCACTACTTAAACTACTTAAGAACTACACCTGCCACTCCCCACTGACCTGGAGACCAGCGGTGGCTGGGTGTCCCCGTGGGACATGCGAGGTCACCTGTCACACTCAGGTGACCTCCACTACCCACCAACCGCTAAGTTCCAAAATCGCCAAATCTTATCACTAACATAAATCACTACACACGCAAGTTCTGGAGAACATTCCCTGAACTTCACAAAACTCACAAAATCACTAAACCAAATCACCAGAGAATCACTATCTCCCAACCTGGAAAAAGCTCGCTAAATCGCGAATAATAAACACCTGTCAAGATCTCCCTGATAGCGCCTGAGCGGCAAAAAAGACACGTGGGACTGAACAATGTTAAATGAACACTACCATAAACATTGTTCAACACCGCTGCCATCATTGTAACGGGGGGTGGGGGAAATAGCTCTATCTTGTCCATTATTCCACCCCCCAGTTAACTAACGAGGCCGGGGGAAACAGCTCTCTCTAGTCCGTTATCCTGTCCTCAGTTAGCTAACTATTCTAGAGCACTCCCAGAGTTCCTAAGGCAACCCCTCTCGTTCAACACCTTGTAACCTAGGTATTTGACTACCTAGGTACTAAGACTACAAGGCGTCGTAACTGGATCAGCTACCCGAAACTCTAGAGAGAACTCTAGAATACAGAATCAATGCCACAAACGTATAAGAGAAAACGAAAGGAAAGAAATGAATAGTGAAGTAATTAGTGAGGGTTTGGGGTGAGAGGGAGAGAGGTGGGAGGAGCGAGGAGGGTCATTAGTTGAAAGTGAGAGTTTAGAGAGGGGTGGAGGGAGAGGTGTAGATAGGTAGAAGGAGAAGAGTAGATAGTATAAGTAGAAGAGTAGATAGTAGAAGACGAAATGCTGCCACCATCCATTCATGATCATTACATACAAGACAAGGAATGGAACTTGTCTGTACCACAATATTCGCCAAAGATGTCATCAAGAGATCATTATTAGTATGGTCCCATCTTTATCATGTACTCATTCTAAACCATGAAACCTGTAACCACAGAGGCTTTCTCACCTCAACTCAAAGTCTCTAGGGAACAAAATAAAGTCCATTTAAATAATAAATTCAACAATTATATTTTTCATGATAAGTATCATAACTTAAGCAATCCAATTAAAATGTTAAAGATTAATATTCAAAGTGAGTCATCCTCCAAGAATCTGAGAACACTACAACTGACTGCCCCTGATCTCACAACACTTGTAAAACACGACCAAGTCACCTAAATGTTCACTCACCGAGGACTGAGTCTAAGTTGAATAGAGAGGGGGGGGGGGTCTGTAGCTTGACAGAGACTGTCTCGCCCCTGCCGGCCGACAGCCTCCCTGCTAGGGACGTCTTCTCTGCTCTGCTGGCTCGTCTGCTGTTCTCTTAATGCTTAATGCTCTCGAATCGATAGCTCTCCGAGTATATATTGGGGGACCCTAGTACTAACTCCGCCCACAAGTAGATAGCCTCCGGCACTACCAAGCCACTCCTTAAACGTCGGCATGTTTGAAGGCTACCAGACTCCAATTATGAGATTAGTAGAAGAAAGGTGAAATTCACATGATCTGACCTCAGGTCATTTGGGGTCATTAACGCTTTGAGGTGTGAGATCTAAGGCCGACAACCTGGCGCCTTTCTCAAATCCTTGTCTGTGACTCATGTACTCTATATATATTTTAAATAAACTAAACCAAACACTTTACAGTGTTACAGAGGGTCAGAGGCAGTGGGGAGGAAGCAGAGGGGCAGAGGCAGAGGGTCAGAGGGGCAATGGCAGAGGCAGTGGCAAAGGTCAGAGGCAGAGGGGCAAAGGCAGAGGGGCAGAGGCAGAGGGGCTGAGGCAGAGGGGCAGAGGCAGAGGGGCAGAGGCAGAGGGTCAGAGGCAGAGGGGCAGAGGCAGAGGGTCAGAGGGTCAGAGGCAGAAGGGGCAGGGGCAGAGGGGCAGAGGCAGAGGGGCAGAGGCAGAGGGGCAGGGGCAGAGGGGCAGAGGCAGAGGGGCTGAGGCAGAGGGGCAGAGGCAGAGGCATAGGGGCTGAGGCAGAGGGACAGAGGCAGAGGGGCAGGGGCAGAGGGGGCCGAGGCAGAGGGGCAGAGCAGTGGGGCAGAGGCAGAGGGGCAGACGCAGAGGGACTGAGGCAGAGGGGCAGATGCAGAGGGGCAGAGGCAGAGGGGCAGAGGCAGAGGGGCAGAGGCAGAGGGGCTGAGGCAGAGGGGCAGAGGCAGAGGGGCAGACGCGGAGGGGGGCCGAGGCTGAGTGGCCGAGGCAGACTAGCCGGGGCAGAGGGGCAGAAGCAGTGGGGCAGAGGCAGAGGGGCAGAGGCAGAGGGGCAGAGGCAGAGGGGCAGAGGCAGAGGGTCAGAAGGGCAGAGGCAGAGGGTCAGAGGCAGAGGGGCAGAGGCAGAGGGGCAGAGACAGAGGGGCAGAGGCAGAGGGGCAGAGGCAGAGGGGCTGAGGCAGAGGGGTAGAGGCAGAGGGGCAGAGGCAGAGGGGCAGAGGCAGAGGGTCAGAGTGGCAGAGGCAGAGGGTCAGAGGCAGAGGGGCAAAGGCAGGGGGGCAGAGGGGCAGAGGGTCAGAGGCAGAGGGTCAGAGGCAAAGGGGCAGAGGCAGAGGGGCAGAGACAGAGAGGCATAGGCTGAGGGGCAGAGGCAGAGGGGCTGAGGCAGAGGGTCAGCGGCAGAGGGTCAGAGGAAGAGGGTCAGAGGCAGCGGGTCAGGGGCAGAGGGTCAGAGGCAGAGGGTCAGAGGCAGAGGGGCAGAGGCAGAGAGTCAGAGGCAGAGGGTCAGGGGCAGAGGGGAAGAAGCAGAGGGGCAGAGTCAGAGTGTCATAGAGGCAGAGGCAGAGGGTCAGAGGCAGAGAGTCAGTAGGAGAGGGTCAGAGGCAGAGGGGAAGAAGCAGAGGGGCAGAGTCAGAGGGTCAGAGGGGCAAAGGCAGAGGGTCAGCGGAAGAGGGGCAGAGGCAGAGGGGCAGTGGCAGCAACCCGTCCTCTTAAAAATAACGTCACTTTTCGCTCCTATGCGCACTATGGCCAAATTTGGACATAATTGGAAATGAAATCGACTCACAAAAGTGACGTTCTGTTCCGTTTTCTGTTTGAGTCGTCCGGCTTACTCTGCAAGATTAAAAGAGGCAACTTTCCATTAACGTTTTTCATACCGTTTTAAACTTTATCAAAACTTCCTGCCCACCTAACCTACCAGAGGACCCTTAACTTACTGTTGTTGAAAAAAAAAATCCTAAATTAAATTTCATTTATATTTCGTTTTCAAATTACGTCCATATTCGGCCATACGGGCAAACGGCCAAAAGGGACGTTCTTTTTAAGAGGACAGGTTGGAGGCAGAGAGTCAGAGGCAGAGTGGCAGAGGCAGAGGGGCAGAGGCAGATGGTCAGAGGGTCAGAGGGTCAGAGGCAGAGGGGCAGATGCAGAGGGGCAAAGAGAAGAGGGGCAGCGGCAGAGGGGCAGAGGCAGAGGGGGTGAGGCAGAGCGGCAGAGGAGCAGAGGCAGAGGGGCTGAGGCAGAGGGTCATAGGCAGAGGGGAAGAAGCAGACGGGCAGAGGCAGAGGGTCAGAGGGGCAAAGGCAGAGGGGCAGAGGCAGAGGGGCAGAGGCAGAGGGTCAGGGGCAGAGAGTCAGAGGCAGAGGGGCAGAGGGGCAGAGGAAGAGGGTCAGAGGCAGAAGGGGCAGGGGCAGAGGGGCAGAGGCAGAGGGGCAGAGGCAGAGGGGCAGAGGCAGAGGGGCAGAGGGGCAGAGGCAGAGGGGCAGAGGCAGCGGGGCTGAGGCAGAGGGGCAGAAGCAGAGGGGCAGGGGCAGAGGGGGCCGAGGCATAGGTGCAGCAGCAGTGGGGCCGAGGCAGAGGGGCAGACGCAGAGAGGGATCCAAGGCTGAGTGGCCGAGGCAGACTGGCCGAGGCAGAGGGGCAGAAGCAGTGGGGCAGAGGCAGAGGGGCAGAGGCAGAGGGGCTGAGGCAGAGGGGCAGAGGCAGTGGATCAGAGGGGCAGAGGCAGAGGGTCAGAGGCAGAGGGGCAGAGGCAGCGGGGCAGAGGCAGAGGGTCAGAGGGGCAAAGGCAGAGGGTCAGAGGCAGAGGGGCAGAGGCAGAGAAGCAGAGGCAGAGGGTCAGAGGGGCAGAGGCAGAGGGTCAGAGGCAGAGGGGCAGAGACAGAGGGGCAGAGGCAGAGGGGCAGAGACAGAGGGGCTGAGGCAGAGGGGCAGAGGCAGAGGGTCAGTGGGGCAAAGGCAGAGGGGCAGAGGCAGAGGGGCAGTGGCAGCAACCCGTCCTCTTAAAAATAACGTCACTTTTCGCTCGTATGCGCACTATGGCCAAATTTGGACATAATTTGAAATGAAATCGACTCTCAAAAGTGACGTTCTGTTCAGTTTTCTGTTTGAGTCGTCCGGCTTACTCTGCAAGGTTAAAAGAGGCAACTTTCCATTAACGTTTTTCATACCGTTTTGAGACTTTATGAAAATTTCCTGCCCACCTAACCTACCAGAGGACCCTTAACTTACTGTTGTTGAAAAAAAAAAATCCTAAATTTAATTTCATTTATTTTTCGTTTTCAAATTACGTCCAAATTCGGCCATACGGGCAAACGGCCAAAAGGGACGTTCTTTTTAAGAGGACAGGTTGGAGGCAGAGGGTCAGAGGCAGAGTGGCAGAGGCAGAGGGGCAGAGGCAGAGGGTCTAAGGGTCAGAGGCAGAGGGTCAAAGGCAGAGGGGTAGAGGCAGAGGGGCAGAGGCAGAGGGGCAGAGGCAGAGGGTCAGAGTGGCAGAGGCAGAGGGTCAGAGGCAGAGGGGCCAAGGCAGGGGGGCAGAGGGGCAGAGGGTCAGAGGCAGAGGGTCAGAGGCAGAGGGGCAGAGGCAGAGGGGCAGAGACAGAGAGGCAGAGGCTGAGGGGCAGAGGCAGAGGGGCTGAGGCAGAGGGTCAGCGGCAGAGGGTCAGAGGCAGAGGGTCAGTGGCAGCGGGTCAGGGGCAGAGGGTCAGAGGCAGAGGGTCAGAGGCAGAGGGGCAGAGGCAGAGAGTCAGGGGCAGAGGGTCAGGGGCAGAGGGGAAGAAGCAGAGGGGCAGAGTCAGAGGGTCAGAGAGGCAGAGGCAGAGGGTCAGGTTCAGAGAGTCAGCGGCAGAGGGTCAGAGGCAGAGGGGAAGAAGCAGAGGGGCAGATTCAGAGGGTCAGAGGGGCAAAGGCAGAGGGTCAGAGGCAGAGGTGCAGAGGCAGAGGGGGCAGAGGCAGAGGGTCAGAGGGGCAGAGGCAGAGGGTCAGAGGCAGAGGGGCAGAGTCAGAGGGGCAGAGGCAGAGGGTCAGGAGGTCAGGCGCAGAGGGTCAGAAGCAGAAGGGCAGAGGCAGAGGGGCAGAGACAGAGGGGCTGAGGCAGAGGGGCAGGGGCAGAGGGTCAGAGGGGCAGAGGCAGAGGGTCAGCGGAAGAGGGGCAGAGGCAGAGGGGCAGTGGCAGCAACCCGTCCTCTTAAAAATAACGTCACTTTTCGCTCGTATGCGCACTATGGCCTAATTTGGACATAATTGGAAATGAAATCGACTCACAAAAGTGACGTTCTGTTCCGTTTTCTGTTTGAGTCGTCCGGCTTACTCTGCATGGTTAAAAGAGGCAACTTTCCATTAACGTTTTTCATACCGTTTTAAACTTTATGAAAACTTCCTGCCCACCTAACCTACCAGAGGACCCTTAACTTACTGTTGTTGAAAAAAAAAATCCTAAATTAAATTTCATTTATATTTCGTTTTCAAATTACGTCCATATTCGGCCATACGGGCAAACGGCCAAAAGGGACGTTCTTTTTAAGAGGACAGGTTGGAGGCAGAGAGTCAGAGGCAGAGTGGCAGAGGCAGAGGGGCAGAGGCAGATGGTCAGAGGGTCAGAGGCAGAGGGTCAGAGGCAGAGGGGCAGATGCAGAGGGGCAAAGAGAAGAGGGGCAGCGGCAGAGGGGCAGAGGCAGAGGGGGTGAGGCAGAGCGGCAGAGGCAGAGGGTCAGAGGCAGAGGGGCAGAGGCAGAGGGGCTGAGGCAGAGGGTCAGAGGCAGAGGGGAAGAAGCAGACGGGCAGAGGCAGAGGGTCAGAGGGGCAAAGGCAGTGGGGCAGAGGCAAAGGGGCAGAGGCAGAGGGTCAGAGGCAGAGAGTCAGTGGCAGAGGGGCAGAGGGGCAGAGGAAGAGGGTCAGAGGCAGAAGGGGCAGGGGCAGAGGGGCAGAGGCAGAGGGGCAGAGGCAGAGGGGCAGAGGCAGAGGGGCAGGGGCAGAGGGGCAGAGGCAGAGGGGCAGAGGTAGAGGGGCTGAGGCAGAGGGGCAGAAGCAGAGGGGCAGGGGCAGAGGGGGCCGAGGCAAAGGTGCAGCAGCAGTGGGGCAGAGGCAGAGGGGCAGACGCAGAGAGGGGGCCGAGGCTGAGTGGCCGAGGCAGACTGGCCGAGGCAGAGGGGCAGATGCAGTGGGGCAGAGACAGAGGGGCAGAGGCAGAGGGGCAGAGGCAGAGGGGCAGAGGCAGTGGATCAGAGGGGCAGAGGCAGAGGGTCAGAGGCAGAGGGGCAGAGGCAGCGGGGCAGAGGCAGAGGGTCAGAGGGCAAAGGCAGAGGGTCAGAGGCAGAGGGGCAGAGGCAGAGAAGCAGAGGCAGAGGGTCAGAGGGGCAGAGGCAGAGGGTCAGAGGCAGAGGGGCAGGGGCAGAGGGGCAGAGGCAGAGGGGCAGAGGCAGAGGGGCAGAGTCAGAGGGGCTGAGGCAGAGGGCAGAGGCAGAGGGGCAGGGGCAGAGGGGGCCGAGGCAGAGGGGCAGAAGCAGTGGGGCAGAGGCAGAGGGGCAGACGCAGAGGGGGGCTGAGGCTGAGTGGCCGAGGCAGACTGGCCGAGGCAGAGGGGCAGATGCAGTGGGGCAGAGACAGAGGGTCAGAGGCAGAGAGTCAGTGGCAGAGGGGCAGAGGGGCAGAGGAAGAGGGTCAGAGGCAGAAGGGGCAGGGGCAGAGGGGCAGAGGCAGAGGGGCAGAGGCAGAGGGGCAGAGGCAGAGGGTCAGAGGGGCAGAGGCAGAGGGTCAGAGGCAGAGGGGCAGAGGCAGAGGGGCAGAGGCAGGGGGCAGAGGGGCAGAGGCAGAGGGTCAGAGGCAGAGGGGCAGAGGCAGAGGGGCAGAGACAGAGGGGCAGAGACAGAGGGGCAGAGGCAAAGGGTCAGACCCAGAGGGGCAGAGGCAGAGGGTCAGAGGCAGACGGTCAGAGGCAGAGGGTCAGAGGCAGAGGGGCGGTGGCAGAGGGTCAGAGGCAGAGGGGCAGAGGCAGAGGGGCAGAGGCAGAGGAGCAGAGGAAGAGGGGCAGAGGCAGAGGGGCAGAGGCAGAGGGTCAGTGGCAGAGGGGCAGAGGCAGAGGGTCAGAGGCAGAGGGGCATAGGCAGAGGGGCAGAGGCAGAAGGGCAGAGGCAGAGGGGCAAAGGCAGAGGGGTAGAGGCAGAGGGGCAGAGGCAGAGGGGCAGAGGCAGTGGGGCAGAGGCAGAGGGGCAGAGGCAGAGGGGGCCGAGGCAGAGGGGCAGAGGCAGAGGGGCAGAGCCAGAGGGGCAGAGGCAGAGGGGCAGAGGCAGAGGGGCAGACGCAGCGGGGCAGGGGCAGAGGGGCAGAGGGGCAGAGATAGAGGGGCAGAGGCAGAGGGGCAGAGGCAGAGGGGCAGAGGCAGAGGTGGCTGAGGCAGAGGGGCAGAGGCAGAGGGGCAGAGGCAGAGGTGGCTGAGGCAGAGGGGCAGAGGCAAAGGGGCAGAGGCAGAGGGGCCGAGGCAGAGTGGCCGAGGCAGAGTGGCCGAGGCAGAGGGGCAGAAGCAGTGGGGCAGAGGCAGAGGGGCAGAGGCAGAGGGGCAGAGGTAGAGGGGCAGAGGCAGAGGGGGCCGAGGCAGAGGGTCAGAGGCAGAGGGTCAGAGGCAGAGTGTCAGAGGCAGAGGGTCAGAGGCAGGGGAGCAGAGGCAGAGGGGTAGAGGCAGAGGGGCAGAGGCAGAGGGTCAGAGGCAGAGGGGCATAGGCAGAGGGGCAGAGACAGAAGGGCAGAGGCAGAGGGGCAAAGGCAGAGGGGTAGAGGCAGAGGGGCAGAGGCAGACGGGCAGAGGCAGAGGGGCAGAGCCAGAGGGGCAGAGGCAGAGGGGCAGAGGCAGAGGGGCAGACGCAGAGGGGCAGGGGCAGAGGGGCAGAGGGGCAGAGACAGAGAGGCAGAGGCAGAGGGGCAGAGGCAGAGGGGCAGAGGCAGAGGTGGCTGAGGCAGAGGGGCAGAGGCAGAGTGGCAGAGGCAGAGTGGCCGAGGCAGAGTGGCCGAGGCAGAGGGGCAGAAACAGTGGGGCAGAGGCAGAGGGGCAGAGGCAGAGGGGGCCCAGGCAGAGGGGCAGAGGCAGAGGGGCAGAGTCAGAGGGGCTGAGGCAGAGGGCAGAGGCAGAGGGGCAGGGGCAGAGGGGGCGAGGCAGAGGGGCAGAAGCAGTGGGACAGAGGCAGAGGGGCAGACGCAGAGGGGGCCGAGGCTGAGTGGCCGAGGCAGACTGGCCTAGGTAGAGGGGCAGAAGCAGTGGGGCAGAGACAGAGGGGCAGAGGGCAGAGGCAGAGGGGCAGAGGCAGAGGGTCAGAGGGGCAGAGGCAGAGGGTCAGAGGCAGAGGGGCAGAGGCAGAGTGGCAGAGGCAGGGGGCAGAGGGGCAGAGGCAGAGGGTCAGAGGCAGAGGGGCAGAGGCAGAGGGGCAGAGACAGAGGGGCAGAGACAGAGGGGCAGAGGCAAAGGTTCAGACCCAGAGGGGCAGAGGCAGAGGGTCAGAGGCAGAGGGGCAGAGGGGCAGAGGCAGAGGGGCAGAGGCAGAGGGTCAGAGGCAGAGGGGCAGAGGCAGAGGGGCAGAAGCAGAGGAGCAGAGGAAGAGGGGCAGAGGCAGAGGGGCAGAGGCAGAGGGTCAGTGGCAGAGGGGCAGAGGCAGGGGTCAGAGGCAGAGGGGCATAGGCAGAGGGGCAGAGGCAGAAGGGCAGAGGCAGAGGGGCAAAGGCAGAGGGGTAGAGGCAGAGGGGCTGAGGCAGAGGGGCAGAGGCAGAGGGGCAGAGCCAGAGGGGCAGAGGCAGAGGGGCAGAGGCAGAGGGGCAGACGCAGCGGGGCAGGGGCAGAGGGGCAGAGGGGCAGAGATAGAGGGGCAGAGGCAGAGGGGCAGAGGCAGAGGAGCAGAGGCAGAGGTGGCTGAGGCAGAGGGGCAGAGGCAGAAGGGCAGAGGCAGAGGTGGCTGAGGCAGAGGGGCAGAGGCAAAGGGGCAGAGGCAGAGGGGCCGAGGCAGAGTGGCCGAGGCAGAGTGGCCGAAGCAGAGGGGCAGAAGCAGTGGGGCAGAGGCAGAGGGGCAGAGGCAGAGGGGCAGAGGTAGAGGGGCAGAGGCAGAGGGGGCCGAGGCAGAGGGTCAGAGGCAGAGGGTCAGAGGCAGAGGGTCAGAGGCAGAGGGTCAGAGGCAGAGGAGCAGAGGCAGAGGGGTAGAGGCAGAGGGGCAGAGAGGCGGAGGGGCAGAGGGGCAAAGGCAGAGGGTCAGAGGCAGAGGGGCAGAGGGGCAAAGGCAGAGGATCAGAGGCAGAGGGTCAGAGGCAGAGGGGCAGAGGCAGAGGGTCAGAGGCAGAGGGGCAGAGGCAGAGGGGCAGAGGCAGAGGGTCAGAGGAACAGTGGCAGAGGGACAGGGGCAGAGGGGCAGACGCAGAGGGGCAGAGGCAGAGGGGGCAGAGGCAGAGGGGCAGAGGCAGAATTCAGAGGCAGAGTTGCAGAGGCAGAGGGTCAGTGGCAGAGGGGCAGAGGCAGAGGGTCAGAGGCAGAGGGGCATAGGCAGAGGGGCAGAGACAGAAGGGCAGAGGCAGAGGGGCAAAGGCAGAGGGGTAGAGGCAGAGGGGCAGAGGCAGAGGGGCAGAGGCAGAGGGTCAGAGGCAGAGGGTCAGAGGCAGAGGGGCAGAGGCAGAGGGTCAGAGGCAGAGGGGCAGAGGCAGAGGGGCAGAGGCAGAGGAGCAGAGGAAGAGGGGCAGAGGCAGAGGGACAGAGGCAGAGGGTCAGTGGCAGAGGGGCAGAGGCAGAGGGTCAGAGGCAGAGGGGCATAGGCAGAGGGGCAGAGGCAGAAGGGCAGAGGCAGAGGGGCAAAGGCAGAGGGGTAGAGGCAGAGGGGCAGAGGCAGAGGGGCAGAGGCAGAGGGGCAGAGGCAGAGGGGCAGCGGCAGAGAGGCAGAGCCAGAGGGGCAGAGGCAGAGGGGCAGAGGCAGAGGGGCAGACGCAGCGGGGCAGGGGCAGAGGGGCAGAGGGGCAGAGATAGAGGGGCAGAGGCAAAGGGGCAGAGGCAGAGGGGCAGAGGCAGAGGTGGCTGAGGCAGAGGGGCAGAGGCAGAGGGGCAGAGGCAGAGGTGGCTGAGGCAGAGGGGCAGAGGCAAAGGGGCAGAGGCAGAGGGGCCGAGGCAGAGTGGCCGAGGCAGAGTGGCCGAGGCAGAGGGGCAGAAGCAGTGGGGCAGAGGCAGAGGGGCAGAGGCAGAGGGGCAGAGGTAGAGGGGCAGAGGCAGAGGGGGCCGAGGCAGAGGGTCAGAGGCAGAGGGTCAGAGGCAGAGGGTCAGAGGCAGAGGAGCAGAGGCAGAGGGGTAGAGGCAGAGGGGCAGAGAGTCGGAGGGGTAGAGGCAGAGGGGCAGAGAGGCGGAGGGGCAGAGGGGCAAAGGCAGAGGGTCAGAGGCAGAGGGTCAGAGGCAGAGGGGCAGAGGGGCAAAGGCAGAGGGTCAAAGGCAGAGGGTCAGAGGCAGAGGGGCAGAGGCAGAGGGTCAGAGGCAGAGGGTCAGAGGCAGAGGGGCAGAGGCAGAGGGTCAGAGGAACAGAGGCAGAGGGACAGGGGCAGAGGGGCAGACGCAGAGGGGCAGATGCAGAGGGGGCAGAGGCAGAGGAGCAGAGGCAGAATTCAGAGGCAGAGTTGCAGAGGCAGAGGGTCAGTGGCAGAGGGGCAGAGGCAGAGGGGCAGAGGCAGAGGGGCATAGGCAGAGGGGCAGAGACAGAAGGGCAGAGGCAGAGGGGCAAAGGCAGAGGGGTAGAGGCAGAGGGGCAGAGGCAGAGGGGCAGAGCAGAGGGGGCCGAGGCAGAGGGGCAGAGGCAGAGGGGCAGAGCCAGAGGGGCAGAGGCAGAGGGGCAGAGGCAGAGGGGCAGACGCAGAGGGGCAGGGGCAGAGGGGCAGAGGGGCAGAGACAGAGGGGCAGAGGCAGAGGGGCAGAGACAGAGGGGCAGAGGCAGAGGTGGCTGAGGCAGAGGGGCAGAGGCAGAGTGGCAGAGGCAGAGTGGCCGAGGCAGAGTGGCCGAGGGTGAGGGGCAGAAACAGTGGGGCAGAGGCAGAGGGGCAGAGGCAGAGGGGGCCGAGGCAGAGGGGCAGAGGCAGAGGGGCAGAGTCAGAGGGGCTGAGGCAGAGGGCAGAGGCAGAGGGGCAGGGGCATAGGGGGCCGAGGCAGAGGGGCAGAAGCAGTGGGGCAGAGGCAGAGGGGCAGACGCAGAGGGGGCCGAGGCTGAGTGGCCGAGGCAGACTGGCCGAGGCAGAGGGGCAGAAGCAGTGGGGCAGAGACAGAGGGGCAGAGGCAGAGGGGCAGAGGCAGAGGGGCAGAGGCAGAGGAGCAGAGGGGTTAGAGGCAGAGGGGCAGAGGCCGAGGGGCAGAGGCAGAGTGGCAGAGGCAGAGGGTCAGAGGCAGAGGGTCAGAGGCAGGGGGGGCAGAGGCAGAGGGGCAGAGGCAGGGGGCAGAGGGGCAGCGGCAAAGGGTCAGAGGCAGAGGGGCAGAGGCAGAGGGGCAGAGACAGAGGGGCAGAGACAGAGGGGCAGAGGTAAAGGGTCAGACCCAGAGGGGCAGAGGCAGAGGGTCAGAGGCAGAGGGTCAGTGGCAGAGGGGCAGAGGCAGAGGGTCAGAGGCAGAGGGGCATAGGCAGAGGGGCAGAGGCAGAAGGGCAGAGGCAGAGGGGCAAAGGCAGAGGGGTAGAGGCAGAGGGGCCGAGGCAGAGGGGGCCGAAGCAGAGGGGCAGAGGCAGAGGGGCAGACGCAGCGGGGCAGGGGCAGAGGGGCAGAGGGGCAGAGATAGAGGGGCAGAGGCAGAGGGGCAGAGGCAGAGGGGCAGAGGCAGAGGTGGCTGAGGCAGAGGGGCAGAGGCAGAGGGGCAGAGGCAGAGGTGGCTGAGGCAGAGGGGCAGAGGCAAAGGGGCAGAGGCAGAGGGGCCGAGGCAGAGTGGCCGAGGCAGAGTGGCCGAGGCAGAGGGGCAGAAGCAGTGGGGCAGAGGCAGAGGGGCAGAGGCAGAGGGGCAGAGGTAGAGGGGCAGAGGCAGAGGGGGCCGAGGCAGAGGGTCAGAGTCAGAGGGTCAGAGGCAGAGGGTCAGAGGCAGAGGAGCAGAGGCAGAGGGGTAGAGGCAGAGGGGCAGAGAGGCGGAGGGGCAGAGGGGCAAAGGCAGAGGGCCAGAGGCAGAGGGTCAGAGGCAGAGGGGCAGAGGGGCAAAGGCAGAGGGTCAGAGGCAGAGGGTCAGAGGCAGAGGGGCAGAGGCAGAGGGGGCCGAGGCAGAGGGGCAGAGGCAGAGGGGCAGAGGCCGAGGGGCAGAGGCAGAGGGGCAGAGGCAGAGGGTCAGAGGGGCAGAGGCAGAGGGTCAGAGGCAGAGGGGCAGAGGCAGAGGGGCAGAGGCAGGGGGCAGAGGGGCAGAGGCAGAGGGTCAGAGGCAGAGGGGCAGAGGCAGAGGGGCAGAGACAGAGGGGCAGAGACAGAGGGGCAGAGGCAAAGGGTCAGACCCAGAGGGGCAGAGGCAGAGGGTCAGGGGCAGAGGGTCAGAGGCAGACGGTCAGAGGCAGAGGGTCAGAGGCAGAGGGGCAGAGGCAAAGGGTCAGAGGCAGAGGGGCAGAGGCAGAGGGGCAGAGGCAGAGGAGCAGCGGAAGAGGGGCAGAGGCAGAGGGGCAGAGGCAGAGGGTCAGTGGCAGAGGGGCAGAGGCAGAGGGTCAGAGGCAGAGGGGCATAGGCAGAGGGTCAGAGGTAGAAGGGAAGAGGCAGAGGGGCAAAGGCAGAGGGGTAGAGGCAGAGGGGCAGAGGCAGAGGATCAGAGGCAGAGGGGCAGAGGCAGAGGGGCACAGGCAGAGGGGGCGAGGCAGAGGGGCAGAGGCAGAGGGGCAGAGCCAGAGGGGCAGAGGCAGAGGGGCAGAGGCAGAGGGGCAGACGCAGCGGGGCAGGGGCAGAGGGGCAGAGGGGCAGAGATAGAGGGGCAGAGGAAGAGGGGCAGAGGCAGAGGGGCAGAGGCAGAGGGGCAGAGGCAGAGGGGCAGAGGCAGAGGGGGCCGAGGCAGAGGGGCAGAGGCAGAGGGGCAGACCCAGAGGGGCAGAGGCAGAGGGGCAGAGGCAGAGGGGCAGACGCAGCGGGGCAGGGACAGAGGGGCAGAGGGGCAGAGATAGAGGGGCAGAGGCAGAGGGGCAGAGGCAGAGGGGCAGAGGCAGAGGTGGCTGAGGCAGAGGGGCAGAGGCCGAGGGGCAGAGGCAGAGGTGGCTGAGGCAGAGGGGCAGAGGCAAAGGGGCAGAGGCAGAGGGGCCGAGGCAGAGTGGCCGAGGCAGAGTGGCCGAGGCAGAGGGGCAGAAGCAGTGGGGCAGAGGCAGAGGGGCAGAGGCAGAGGGGCAGAGGTAGAGGGGCAGAGGCAGAGGGGGCCGAGGCAGAGGGTCAGAGGCAGAGGGTCAGAGGCAGAGGGTCAGAGGCAGAGGAGCAGAGGCAGAGGGGTAGAGGCAGAGGGGCAGAGAGGCGGAGGGGCAGAGGGGCAAAGGCAGAGGGTCAGAGGCAGAGGGTCAGAGGCAGAGGGGCAGAGGGGCAAAGGCAGAGGGTCAGAGGCAGAGGGTCAGAGGCAGAGGGGCAGAGGCAGAGGGTCAGAGGCAGAGGGGCAGAGGCAGAGGGGCAGAGGCAGAGGGTCATCGGAACAGAGGCAGAGGGACAGGGGCAGAGGGGCAGACGCAGAGGGGCAGAGGCAGAGGGGGCAGAGGCAGAGGGGCAGAGGCAGAGGGGCATAGGCAGAGGGGCAGAGACAGAAGGGCAGAGGCAGAGGGGCAAAGGCAGAGGGGTAGAGGCAGAGGGGCAGAGGCAGAGGGGCAGAGGCAGAGGGGCCGAGGCAGAGGGGCAGAGGCAGAGGGGCAGAGCCAGAGGGGCAGAGGCAGAAGGGCAGAGGCAGAGGGGCAGACGCAGAGGGGCAGGGGCAGAGGGGCAGAGGGGCAGAGACAGAGGGGCAGAGGCAGCGGGGCAGAGGCAGAGGGGCAGAGGCAGAGGTGGCTGAGGCAGAGGGGCAGAGGCAGAGTGGCAGAGGCAGAGTGGCCGAGGCAGAGTGGCCGAGGCAGAGGGGCAGAAACAGTGGGGCCGAGGCAGAGGGGCAGAGGCAGAGTGGCAGAGTCAGAGGGGCTAAGGCAGAGGGCAGAGGCAGAGGGGCAGGGGCAGAGGGGGCCGAGGCAGAGGGGCAGAAGCAGTGGGGCAGAGGCAGAGGGGCAGACGCAGAGGGGGCCGAGGCTGAGTGGCCGAGGCAGACTGGCCGAGGCAGAGGGGCAGAAGCAGTGGGGCAGAGACAGAGGGGCAGAGGCTGAGGGGCAGAGGCAGAGGGGCAGAGGCAGAGGGGCAGAGGGGCAGAGGCAGAGGGGCAGAGGCCGAGGGGCAGAGGCAGAGGGGCAGAGGCAGAGGGTCAGAGGGGCAGAGGCAGAGGGTCAGAGGCAGAGGGGCAGAGGCAGAGGGGCAGAGGCAGGGGGCAGAGGGGCAGAGGCAGAGGGTCAGAGGCAGAGGGGCAGAGGCAGAGGGGCAGAGACAGAGGGGCAGAGACAGAGGGGCAGAGGCAAAGGGTCAGACCCAGAGGGGCAGAGGCAGAGGGTCAGAGGCAGAGGGTCAGAGGCAGACGGTCAAAGGCAGAGGGTCAGAGGCAGAGGGGCAGAGGCAGAGGGTCAGAGGCAGAGGGGCAGAGGCAGAGGGGCAGAGGCAGAGGAGCAGCGGAAGAGGGGCAGAGGCAGAGGGGCAGAGGCAGAGGGTCAGTGGCAGAGGGTCAGAGGCAGAGGGTCAGAGGCAGAGCGGCATAGGCAGAGGGGCAGAGGCAGAAGGGCAGAGGCAGAGGGGCAAAGGCAGAGGGGTAGAGGCAGAGGGGCAGAGGCAGAGGGGCAGAGGCAGAGGGGCAGAGGCAGAGGGGCACAGGCACAGGGGGCCAAGGCAGAGGGGCAGAGGCAGAGGGGCAGAGCCAGAGGGGCAGCGGCAGAGGGGCAGAGGCAGAGGGGCAGACGCAGCGGGGCAGGGGCAGAGGGGCAGAGGGGCAGAGATAGAGGGGCAGAGGCAGAGGGGCAGAGGCAGAGGGGCAGGGGCAGAGGTGGCTGAGGCAGAGGGGCAGAGGCAAAGGGACAGAGGCAGAGGGGCCGAGGCAGAGTGGCCGAGGCAGAGTGGCTGAGGCAGAGGGGCAGAAGCAGTGGGGCAGAGGCAGAGGGGCAGAGGCAGAGGGGCAGAGGTAGAGGGGCAGAGGCAGAGGGGGCCGAGGCAGAGGGTCAGAGGCAGAGGGTCAGAGGCAGAGGGTCAGAGGCAGAGGAGCAGAGGCAGAGGGGTAGAGGCAGAGGGGCAGAGAGGCGGAGGGGCAGAGAGGCAAAGGCAGAGGGCCAGAGGCAGAGGGTCAGAGGCAGAGGGGCAGAGGGGCAAAGGCAGAGGGTCAGAGGCAGAGGGTCAGAGGCAGAGGGGCAGAGGGGCAAAGGCAGAGGGTCAGAGGCAGAGGGTCAGAGGCAGAGGGGCAGAGGCAGAGGGGGCCGAGGCAGAGGGGCAGAGGCAGAGGGGCAGAGGCCGAGGGGCAGAGGCGGAGGGGCAGAGGCAGAGGGTCAGAGGGGCAGAGGCAGAGGGTCAGAGGGGCAGAGGCAGAGGGTCAGAGGCAGAGGGGCAGAGGCAGAGGGGCAGAGGCAGGGGGCAGAGGGGCAGAGGCAGAGGGTCAGAGGCAGAGGGGCAGAGGCAGAGGGGCAGAGACAGAGGGGCAGAGACAGAGGGGCAGAGGCAAAGGGTCAGACCCAGAGGGGCAGAGGCAGAGGGTCAGAGGCAGAGGGTCAGAGGCAGACGGTCAGAGGCAGAGGGTCAGAGGCAGAGGGGCAGAGGCAGAGGGTCAGAGGCAGAGGGGCAGAGGCAGAGGGACAGAGGCAGAGGAGCAGCGGAAGAGGGGCAGAGGCAGAGGGGCAGAGGCAGAGGGTCAGTGGCAGAGGGGCAGAGGCAGAGGGGCATAGGCAGGGGGGCAGAGGTAGAGGGGCAGAGGCAGAGGGGGCCGAGGCAGAGGGTCAGAGGCAGAGGGTCAGAGGCAGAGGGTCAGAGGCAGAGGAGCAGAGGCAGAGGGGTAGAGGCAGAGGGGCAGAGAGGCGGAGGGGCAGAGAGGCAAAGGCAGAGGGCCAGAGGCAGAGGGTCAGAGGCAGAGGGGCAGAGGGGCAAAGGCAGAGGGTCAGAGGCAGAGGGTCAGAGGCAGAGGGGCAGAGGGGCAAAGGCAGAGGGTCAGAGGCAGAGGGTCAGAGGCAGAGGGGCAGAGGCAGAGGGGGCCGAGGCAGAGGGGCAGAGGCAGAGGGGCAGAGGCAGACGGTCAAAGGCAGAGGGTCAGAGGCAGAGGGGCAGAGGCAGAGGGTCAGAGGCAGAGGGGCAGAGGCAGAGGGGCAGAGGCAGAGGGACAGAGGCAGAGGAGCAGCGGAAGAGGGGCAGAGGCAGAGGGGCAGAGGCAGAGGGTCAGTGGCAGAGGGGCAGAGGCAGAGGGGCATAGGCAGGGGGGCAGAGGTAGAGGGGCAGAGGCAGAGGGGGCCGAGGCAGAGGGTCAGAGGCAGAGGGTCAGAGGCAGAGGGTCAGAGGCAGAGGAGCAGAGGCAGAGGGGTAGAGGCAGAGGGGCAGAGAGGCGGAGGGGCAGAGAGGCAAAGGCAGAGGGCCAGAGGCAGAGGGTCAGAGGCAGAGGGGCAGAGGGGCAAAGGCAGAGGGTCAGAGGCAGAGGGTCAGAGGCAGAGGGGCAGAGGGGCAAAGGCAGAGGGTCAGAGGCAGAGGGTCAGAGGCAGAGGGGCAGAGGCAGAGGGGGCCGAGGCAGAGGGTCAGAGGCAGAGGGTCAGAGGCAGACGGTCAAAGGCAGAGGGTCAGAGGCAGAGGGGCAGAGGCAGAGGGTCAGAGGCAGAGGGGCAGAGGCAGAGGGGCAGAGGCAGAGGAGCAGCGGAAGAGGGGCAGAGGCAGAGGGGCAGAGGCAGAGGGTCAGTGGCAGAGGGTCAGAGGCAGAGGGTCAGAGGCAGAGCGGCATAGGCAGAGGGGCAGAGGCAGAAGGGCAGAGGCAGAGGGGCAAAGGCAGAGGGGTAGAGGCAGAGGGGCAGAGGCAGAGGGGCAGAGGCAGAGGGGCAGAGGCAGAGGGGCACAGGCACAGGGGGCCAAAGCAGAGGGGCAGAGGCAGAGGGGCAGAGCCAGAGGGGCAGCGGCAGAGGGGCAGAGGCAGAGGGGCAGACGCAGCGGGGCAGGGGCAGAGGGGCAGAGGGGCAGAGATAGAGGGGCAGAGGCAGAGGGGCAGAGGCAGAGGGGCAGGGGCAGAGGTGGCTGAGGCAGAGGGGCAGAGGCAAAGGGACAGAGGCAGAGGGGCCGAGGCAGAGTGGCCGAGGCAGAGTGGCTGAGGCAGAGGGGCAGAAGCAGTGGGGCAGAGGCAGAGGGGCAGAGGCAGAGGGGCAGAGGTAGAGGGGCAGAGGCAGAGGGGGCCGAGGCAGAGGGTCAGAGGCAGAGGGTCAGAGGCAGAGGGTCAGAGGCAGAGGAGCAGAGGCAGAGGGGTAGAGGCAGAGGGGCAGAGAGGCGGAGGGGCAGAGAGGCAAAGGCAGAGGGCCAGAGGCAGAGGGTCAGAGGCAGAGGGGCAGAGGGGCAAAGGCAGAGGGTCAGAGGCAGAGGGTCAGAGGCAGAGGGGCAGAGGGGCAAAGGCAGAGGGTCAGAGGCAGAGGGTCAGAGGCAGAGGGGCAGAGGCAGAGGGGGCCGAGGCAGAGGGGCAGAGGCAGAGGGGCAGAGGCCGAGGGGCAGAGGCGGAGGGGCAGAGGCAGAGGGTCAGAGGGGCAGAGGCAGAGGGTCAGAGGGGCAGAGGCAGAGGGTCAGAGGCAGAGGGGCAGAGGCAGAGGGGCAGAGGCAGGGGGCAGAGGGGCAGAGGCAGAGGGTCAGAGGCAGAGGGGCAGAGGCAGAGGGGCAGAGACAGAGGGGCAGAGACAGAGGGGCAGAGGCAAAGGGTCAGACCCAGAGGGGCAGAGGCAGAGGGTCAGAGGCAGAGGGTCAGAGGCAGACGGTCAGAGGCAGAGGGTCAGAGGCAGAGGGGCAGAGGCAGAGGGTCAGAGGCAGAGGGGCAGAGGCAGAGGGACAGAGGCAGAGGAGCAGCGGAAGAGGGGCAGAGGCAGAGGGGCAGAGGCAGAGGGTCAGTGGCAGAGGGGCAGAGGCAGAGGGGCATAGGCAGGGGGGCAGAGGCAGAAGGGCAGAGGCAGAGGGGCAAAGGCAGAGGGGTAGAGGCAGAGGGGCAGAGGCAGAGGATCAGAGGCAGAGGGGCAGAGGCAGAGGGGCGCAGGCAGAGGGGGCGAGGCAGAGGGGCAGAGGCAGAGGGGCAGAGCCAGGGGGCAGAGGCAGAGGGGCAGAGGCAGAGGGGCAGACGCAGCGGGGCAGGGGCAGAGGGGCAGAGGGGCAGAGATAGAGGGGCAGAGGCAGAGGGGCAGAGGCAGAGGGGCAGAGGCAGAGGGGGCTGAGGCAGAGGGGCAGAGGCAGAGGGGCAGAGGCAGAGGTGGCTGAGGCAGAGGGGCAGAGGCAAAGGGGCAGAGGCAGAGGGGCCGAGGCAGAGTGGCCGAGGCAGAGTGGCCGAGGCAGAGGGGCAGAAGCAGTGGGGCAGAGGCAGAGGGGCAGAGGCAGAGGGGCAGAGGTAGAGGGGCAGAGGCAGAGGGGGCCGAGGCAGAGGGTCAGAGGCAGAGGGTCAGAGGCAGAGGGTCAGAGGCAGAGGAGCAGAGGCAGAGGGGTAGAGGCAGAGGGGCAGAGAGGCGGAGGGGTAGAGGGGCAAAGGCAGAGGGCCAGAGGCAGAGGGTCAGAGGCAGAGGGGCAGAGGGGCAAAGGCAGAGGGTCAGAGGCAGAGGGTCAGAGGCAGAGGGGCAGAGGCAGAGGGGGCCGAGGCAGAGGGGCAGAGGCAGAGGGGCAGAGTCAGAGGGGCTGTGCAGAGGGCAGAGGCAGAGGGGCAGGGGCAGAGGGGGCCGAGGCAGAGGGGCAGAAGCAGTGGGGCAGAGGCAGAGGGGCAGACGCAGAGGGGGGCCGAGGCTGAGTGGCCGAGGCAGACTGGCCGAGGCAGAGGGGCAGAAGCAGTGGGGCAGAGACAGAGGGGCAGAGGCAGAGGGGCAGGGGCAGAGGGGCAGAGGCAGAGGGGCAGAGGCCGAGGGGCAGAGGCAGAGGGGCAGAGGCCGAGGGGCAGAGGCAGAGGGGCAGAGGCAGAGGGACAGAGGGGCAGAGGCAGAGGGTCAGAGGCAGAGGGGCAGAGGCAGAGGGGCAGAGGCAGGGGGCAGAGGGGCAGAGGCAGAGGGTCAGAGGCAGAGGGGCAGAGGCAGAGGGGCAGAGACAGAGGGGCAGAGACAGAGGGGCAGAGGCAAAGGGTCAGACCCAGAGGGGCAGAGGCAGAGGGTCAGAGGCAGAGGGTCAGAGGCAGAGGGTCAGAGGCAGAGGGTCAGAGGCAGAGGGGCAGAGGCAGAGGGTCAGAGGCAGAGGGGCAGAGGCAGAGGGGCAGAGGCAGAGGAGCAGCGGAAGAGGGGCAGAGGCAGAGGGGCAGAGGCAGAGGGTCAGTGGCAGAGGGTCAGAGGCAGAGGGTCAGAGGCAGAGGGGCATAGGCAGAGGGGCAGAGGCAGAAGGGCAGAGGCAGAGGGGCAAAGGCAGAGGGGTAGAGGCAGAGGGGCAGAGGCAGAGGGGCAGAGGCAGAGGGGCAGAGGCAGAGGGGCACAGGCACAGGGGGCCGAGGCAGAGGGGCAGAGGCAGAGGGGCAGAGCCAGAGGGGCAGAGGCAGAGGGGCAGAGGCAGAGGGGCAGACGCAGCGGGGCAGGGGCAGAGGGGCAGAGGGGCAGAGATAGAGGGGCAGAGGCAGAGGGGCAGAGGCAGAGGGGCAGAGGCAGAGGTGGCTGAGGCAGAGGGGCAGAGGCAAAGGGGCAGAGGCAGAGGGGCCGAGGCAGAGTGGCCGAGGCAGAGTGGCTGAGGCAGAGGGGCAGAAGCAGTGGGGCAGAGGCAGAGGGGCAGAGGCAGAGGGGCAGAGGTAGAGGGGCAGAGGCAGAGGGGGCCGAGGCAGAGGGTCAGAGGCAGAGGGTCAGAGGCAGAGGGTCAGAGGCAGAGGAGCAGAGGCAGAGGGGTAGAGGCAGAGGGGCAGAGAGGCGGAGGGGCAGAGGGGCAAAGGCAGAGGGCCAGAGGCAGAGGGTCAGAGGCAGAGGGGCAGAGGGGCAAAGGCAGAGGGTCAGAGGCAGAGGGTCAGAGGCAGAGGGGCAGAGGCAGAGGGGGCCGAGGCAGAGGGGCAGAGGCAGAGGGGCAGAGGCCGAGGGGCAGAGGCAGAGGGGCAGAGGCAGAGGGTCAGAGGGGCAGAGGCAGAGGGTCAGAGGCAGAGGGGCAGAGGCAGAGGGGCAGAGGCAGGGGGCAGAGGGGCAGAGGCAGAGGGTCAGAGGCAGAGGGGCAGAGGCAGAGGGGCAGAGACAGAGGGGCAGAGACAGAGGGGCAGAGGCAAAGGGTCAGACCCAGAGGGGCAGAGGCAGAGGGTCAGAGGCAGAGGGTCAGAGGCAGACGGTCAGAGGCAGAGGGTCAGAGGCAGAGGGGCAGAGGCAGAGGGTCAGAGGCAGAGGGGCAGAGGCAGAGGGACAGAGGCAGAGGAGCAGCGGAAGAGGGGCAGAGGCAGAGGGGCAGAGGCAGAGGGTCAGTGGCAGAGGGGCAGAGGCAGAGGGTCAGAGGCAGAGGGGCATAGGCAGGGGGGCAGAGGCAGAAGGGCAGAGGCAGAGGGGCAAAGGCAGAGGGGTAGAGGCAGAGGGGCAGAGGCAGAGGATCAGAGGCAGAGGGGCAAAGGCAGAGGGGCACAGGCAGAGGGGGCGAGGCAGAGGGGCAGAGGCAGAGGGGCAGAGCGAGAGGGGCAGAGGCAGAGGGGCAGAGGCAGAGGGGCAGACGCAGCGGGGCAGGGGCAGAGGGGCAGAGGGGCAGAGATAGAGGGGCAGAGGCAGAGGGGCAGAGGCAGAGGGGCAGAGGCAGAGGTGGCTGAGGCAGAGGGGCAGAGGCAGAGGGGCAGAGGCAGAGGTGGCTGAGGCAGAGGGGCAGAGGCAAAGGGGCAGAGGCAGAGGGGCCGAGGCAGAGTGGCCGAGGCAGAGTGGCCGAGGCAGAGGGGCAGAAGCAGTGGGGCAGAGGCAGAGGGGGCCGAGGCAGAGGGTCAGCGGCAGAGGGTCAGAGGCAGAGGGTCAGAGGCAGAGGAGCAGAGGCAGAGGGGTAGAGGCCGAGGGGCAGAGAGGCGGAGGGGTAGAGGGGCAAAGGCAGAGGGCCAGAGGCAGAGGGTCAGAGGCAGAGGGGCAGAGGGGCAAAGGCAGAGGGTCAGAGGCAGAGGGTCAGAGGCAGAGGGGCAGAGGCAGAGGGGGCCGAGGCAGAGGGGCAGAGGCAGAGGGGCAGAGTCAGAGGGGCTGTGCAGAGGGCAGAGGCAGAGGGGCAGGGGCAGAGGGGGCCGAGGCAGAGGGGCAGAAGCAGTGGGGCAGAGGCAGAGGGGCAGACGCAGAGAGGGCCGAGGCTGAGTGGCCGAGGCAGACTGGCCGAGGCAGAGGGGCAGAAGCAGTGGGGCAGAGACAGAGGGGCAGAGGCAGAGGGGCAGAGGCAGAGGGGCAGAGGCTGAGGGGCAGAGGGGCAGAGGCAGAGGGGCAGAGGCCGAGGGGCAGAGGCAGAGGGGCAGAGGCCGAGGGGCAGAGGCAGAGGGGCAGAGGCAGAGGGTCAGAGGGGCAGAGGCAGAGGGTCAGAGGCAGAGGGGCAGAGGCAGAGGGGCAGAGGCAGGGGGCAGAGGGGCAGAGGGGCAGAGGCAGAGGGGCAGAGGCAGGGGGCAGAGGGGCAGAGGCAGAGGGTCAGAGGCAGAGGGGCAGAGGCAGAGGGGCAGAGACAGAGGGGCAGAGGCAAAGGGTCAGACCCAGAGGGGCAGAGGCAGAGGGTCAGAGGCAGAGGGTCAGAGGCAGACGGTCAGAGGCAGAGGGTCAGGGGCAGAGGGGCAGAGGCAGAGGGTCAGAGGCAGAGGGGCAGAGGCCGAGGGGCAGAGGCAGAGGAGCAGAGGAAGAGGGGCAGAGGCAGAGGGGCAGAGGCAGAGGGTCAGTGGCAGAGGGGCAGAGGCAGAGGGTCAGAGGCAGAGGGGCATAGGCAGAGGGGCAGGGGCAGAAGGGCAGAGGCAGAGGGGCAAAGGCAGAGGGGTAGAGGCAGAGGGGCAGAGGCAGAGGGGCAGAGGCAGAGGGGCAGAGGCAGAGGGGCACAGGCAGAGGGGGCCGAGGCAGAGGGGCAGAGGCAGAGGGGCAGAGCCAGAGGGGCAGAGGCAGAGGGGCAGAGGCAGAGGGGCAGACGCAGCGGGGCAGGGGCAGATGGGCAGAGGGGCAGAGATAGAGGGGCAGAGGCAGAGGGGCAGAGGCAGAGGGGCATAGGTGGCTGAGGCAGAGGGTCAGAGGCAGAGGAGCAGAGGAAGAGGGGTAGAGGCAGAGGGGCAGAGAGGCGGAGGGGCAGAGGGGCAAAGGCAGAGGGTCAGAGGCAGAGGGTCAGAGGCAGAGGGGCAGAGGGGCAAAGGCAGAGGGTCAGAGGCAGAGGGTCAGAGGCAGAGGGGCAGAGGCAGAGGGTCAGAGGCAGAGGGGCAGAGGCAGAGGGGCAGAGGCAGAGGGTCAGAGGAACAGAGGCAGCGGGACAGGGGCAGAGGGGCAGACGCAGAGGGGCAGAGGTAGAGGGGGCAGAGGCAGAGGTGGCTGAGGCAGAGGGGCAGAGGCAAAGGGGCAGAGGCAGAGGGGCAGAGGCAGAGGGTCAGAGGAACAGAGGCAGCGGGACAGGGGCAGAGGGGCAGACGCAGAGGGGCAGAGGTAGAGGGGGCAGAGGCAGAGGTGGCTGAGGCAGAGGGGCAGAGGCAAAGGGGCAGAGGCAGAGGGGCCGAGGCAGAGTGGCCGAGGCAGAGTGGCCGAGGCAGAGGGGCAGAAGCAGTGGGGCAGAGGCAGAGGGGCAGAGGCAGAGGGGCAGAGGTAGAGGGGCAGAGGCAGAGGGGGCCGAGGCAGAGGGTCAGAGGCAGAGGGTCAGAGGCAGAGGGTCAGCGGCAGAGGAGCAGAGGCAGAGGGGTAGAGGCAGAGGGGCAGAGAGGCGGAGGGGCAGAGGGGCAAAGGCAGAGGGTCAGAGGCAGAGGGTCAGAGGCAGAGGGGCAGAGGGGCAAAGGCAGAGTGTCAGAGGCAGAGGGTCAGAGGCAGAGGGGCAGAGGCAGAGGGGCAGAGGCAGAGGGTCAGAGGAACAGAGGCAGAGGGACAGGGGCAGAGGGGCAGACGCAGAGGGGCAGAGGCAGAGGGGGCAGAGGCAGAGGGGCAGAGGCAGAATTCAGAGGTAGAGTTGCAGAGGCAGAGGGTCAGTGGCAGAGGGGCAGAGGCAGAGGGTCAGAGGCAGAGGGGCATAGGCAGAAGGGGCAGAGGCAGAGGGAGCCGAGGCAGAGGGTCAGAGGCAGAGGGTCAGAGGCAGAGGAGCAGAGGCAGAGGGGTAGAGGCAGAGGGGCAGAGAGGCAGAAGGGCAGAGGGGCAAAGGCAGAGGGTCAGAGGCAGAGGGTCAGAGGCAGAGGGTCAGAGGCAGAGGAGCAGAGGCAGAGGGTCAGAGGCAGAGGGGCAGAGGCAGAGGGGGCCGAGGCAGAGGGGCAGAGGCAGAGGGGCAGAGTCAGAGGGGCTGTGCAGAGGGCAGAGGCAGAGGGGCAGGGGCAGAGGGGGCCGAGGCAGAGGGGCAGAAGCAGTGGGGCAGAGGCAGAGGGGCAGACGCAGAGGGGGCCGAGGCTGAGTGGCCGAGGCAGACTGGCCGAGGCAGAGGGGCAGAAGCAGTGGGGCAGAGACAGAGGGGCAGAGGCAGAGGGGCAGAGGCAGAGGGGCAGAGGCTGAGGGGCAGAGGGGCAGAGGCAGAGGGGCAGAGGCCGAGGGGCAGTGGCAGAGGGGCAGAGGCCGAGGGGCAGAGGCAGAGGGGCAGAGGCAGAGGGTCAGAGGGGCAGAGGCAGAGGGTCAGAGGCAGAGGGGCAGAGGCAGAGGGGCAGAGGCAGGGGGCAGAGGGGCAGAGGGGCAGAGGCAGAGGGGCAGAGGCAGGGGGCAGAGGGGCAGAGGCAGAGGGTCAGAGGCAGAGGGGCAGAGGCAGAGGGGCAGAGACAGAGGGGCAGAGGCAAAGGGTCAGACCCAGAGGGGCAGAGGCAGAGGGTCAGAGGCAGAGGGTCAGAGGCAGACGGTCAGAGGCAGAGGGTCAGGGGCAGAGGGGCAGAGGCAGAGGGTCAGAGGCAGAGGGGCAGAGGCCGAGGGGCAGAGGCAGAGGAGCAGAGGAAGAGGGGCAGAGGCAGAGGGGCAGAGGCAGAGGGTCAGTGGCAGAGGGGCAGAGGCAGAGGGGCAGAGGCAGAGGGGCATAGGCAGAGGGGCAGGGGCAGAAGGGCAGAGGCAGAGGGGCAAAGGCAGAGGGGTAGAGGCAGAGGGGCAGAGGCAGAGGGGCAGAGGCAGAGGGGCAGAGGCAGAGGGGCACAGGCAGAGGGGGCCGAGGCAGAGGGGCAGAGGCAGAGGGGCAGAGCCAGAGGGGCAGAGGCAGAGGGGCAGAGGCAGAGGGGCAGACGCAGCGGGGCAGGGGCAGAGGGGCAGAGGGGCAGAGATAGAGGGGCAGAGGCAGAGGGGCAGAGGCAGAGGGGCATAGGTGGCTGAGGCAGAGGGGCAGAGGCAAAGGGGCAGAGGCAGAGGGGCCGAGGCAGAGTGGCCGAGGCAGAGTGGCTGAGGCAGAGGGGCAGAAGCAGTGGGGCAGAGGCAGAGGGGCAGAGGCAGAGGGGCAGAGGTAGAGGGGCAGAGGCAGAGGGGGCCGAGGCAGAGGGTCAGAGGCAGAGGGTCAGAGGCAGAGGGTCAGAGGCAGAGGAGCAGAGGCAGAGGGGTAGAGGCAGAGGGGCAGAGAGGCGGAGGGGCAGAGGGGCAAAGGCAGAGGGCCAGAGGCAGAGGGTCAGAGGCAGAGGGGCAGAGGGGCAAAGGCAGAGGGTCAGAGGCAGAGGGTCAGAGGCAGAGGGGCAGAGGCAGAGGGGGCCGAGGCAGAGGGGCAGAGGCAGAGGGGCAGAGGCCGAGGGGCAGAGGCAGAGGGGCAGAGGCAGAGGGTCAGAGGGGCAGAGGCAGAGGGTCAGAGGCAGAGGGGCAGAGGCAGAGGGGCAGAGGCAGGGGGCAGAGGGGCAGAGGCAGAGGGTCAGAGGCAGAGGGGCAGAGGCAGAGGGGCAGAGACAGAGGGGCAGAGACAGAGGGGCAGAGGCAAAGGGTCAGACCCAGAGGGGCAGAGGCAGAGGGTCAGAGGCAGAGGGTCAGAGGCAGACGGTCAGAGGCAGAGGGTCAGAGGCAGAGGGGCAGAGGCAGAGGGTCAGAGGCAGAGGGGCAGAGGCAGAGGGACAGAGGCAGAGGAGCAGCGGAAGAGGGGCAGAGGCAGAGGGGCAGAGGC
Source organism: Procambarus clarkii (assembly GCF_040958095.1). Lineage (NCBI taxonomy): Eukaryota > Metazoa > Arthropoda > Malacostraca > Decapoda > Cambaridae > Procambarus > Procambarus clarkii. The sequence continues at coordinate 10,998,566 of NC_091210.1, read as the reverse complement.
AGAGGGTCAGTGGCAGAGGGGCAGAGGCAGAGGGTCAGAGGCAGAGGGGCATAGGCAGGGGGGCAGAGGCAGAAGGGCAGAGGCAGAGGGGCAAAGGCAGAGGGGAAGAGGCAGAGGGGCAGAGGCAGAGGATCAGAGGCAGAGGGGCAAAGGCAGAGGGGCACAGGCAGAGGGGGCGAGGCAGAGGGGCAGAGGCAGAGGGGCAGAGCCAGAGGGGCAGAGGCAGAGGGGCAGAGGCAGAGGGGCAGACGCAGCGGGGCAGGGGCAGAGGGGCAGAGGGGCAGAGATAGAGGGGCAGAGGCAGAGGGGCAGAGGCAGAGGGGCAGAGGCAGAGGTGGCTGAGGCAGAGGGGCAGAGGCAGAGGGGCAGAGGCAGAGGTGGCTGAGGCAGAGGGGCAGAGGCAAAGGGGCAGAGGCAGAGGGGCCGAGGCAGAGTGGCCGAGGCAGAGTGGCCGAGGCAGAGGGGCAGAAGCAGTGGGGCAGAGGCAGAGGGGCAGAGGCAGAGGGGCAGAGGTAGAGGGGCAGAGGCAGAGGGGGCCGAGGCAGAGGGTCAGCGGCAGAGGGTCAGAGGCAGAGGGTCAGAGGCAGAGGAGCAGAGGCAGAGGGGTAGAGGCCGAGGGGCAGAGAGGCGGAGGGGTAGAGGGGCAAAGGCAGAGGGCCAGAGGCAGAGGGTCAGAGGCAGAGGGGCAGAGGGGCAAAGGCAGAGGGTCAGAGGCAGAGGGTCAGAGGCAGAGGGGCAGAGGCAGAGGGGGCCGAGGCAGAGGGGCAGAGGCAGAGGGGCAGAGTCAGAGGGGCTGTGCAGAGGGCAGAGGCAGAGGGGCAGGGGCAGAGGGGGCCGAGGCAGAGGGGCAGAAGCAGTGGGGCAGAGGCAGAGGGGCAGACGCAGAGGGGGCCGAGGCTGAGTGGCCGAGGCAGACTGGCCGAGGCAGAGGGGCAGAAGCAGTGGGGCAGAGACAGAGGGGCAGAGGCAGAGGGGCAGAGGCAGAGGGGCAGAGGCTGAGGGGCAGAGGGGCAGAGGCAGAGGGGCAGAGGCCGAGGGGCAGAGGCAGAGGGGCAGAGGCCGAAGGGCAGAGGCAGAGGGACAGAGGCAGAGGGTCAAAGGGGCAGAGGCAGAGGGTCAGAGGCAGAGGGGCAGAGGCAGAGGGGCAGAGGCAGGGGGCAGAGGGGCAGAGGGGCAGAGGCAGAGGGGCAGAGGCAGGGGGCAGAGGGGCAGAGGCAGAGGGTCAGAGGCAGAGGGGCAGAGGCAGAGGGGCAGAGACAGAGGGGCAGAGGCAAAGGGTCAGACCCAGAGGGGCAGAGGCAGAGGGTCAGAGGCAGAGGGTCAGAGGCAGACGGTCAGAGGCAGAGGGTCAGGGGCAGAGGGGCAGAGGCAGAGGGTCAGAGGCAGAGGGGCAGAGGCCGAGGGGCAGAGGCAGAGGAGCAGAGGAAGAGGGGCAGAGGCAGAGGGGCAGAGGCAGAGGGGCAGTGGCAGAGGGGCAGAGGCAGAGGGTCAGAGGCAGAGGGGCATAGGCAGAGGGGCAGGGGCAGAAGGGCAGAGGCAGAGGGGCAAAGGCAGAGGGGTAGAGGCAGAGGGGCTGAGGCAGAGGGGCAGAGGCAGAGGGGCAGAGGCAGAGGGGCACAGGCAGAGGGGGCCGAGGCAGAGGGGCAGAGGCAGAGGGGCAGAGCCAGAGGGGCAGAGGCAGAGGGGCAGAGGCAGAGGGGCAGACGCAGCGGGGCAGGGGCAGAGGGGCAGAGGGGCAGAGATAGAGGGGCAGAGGCAGAGGGGCAGAGGCAGAGGGGCATAGGTGGCTGAGGCAGAGGGTCAGAGGCAGAGGAGCAGAGGAAGAGGGGTAGAGGCAGAGGGGCAGAGAGGCGGAGGGGCAGAGGGGCAAAGGCAGAGGGTCAGAGGCAGAGGGTCAGAGGCAGAGGGGCAGAGGGGCAAAGGCAGAGGGTCAGAGGCAGAGGGTCAGAGGCAGAGGGGCAGAGGCAGAGGGTCAGAGGCAGAGGGGCAGAGGCAGAGGGGCAGAGGCAGAGGGTCAGAGGAACAGAGGCAGCGGGACAGGGGCAGAGGGGCAGACGCAGAGGGGCAGAGGTAGAGGGGGCAGAGGCAGAGGTGGCTGAGGCAGAGGGGCAGAGGCAAAGGGGCAGAGGCAGAGGGGCCGAGGCAGAGTGGCCGAGGCAGAGTGGCCGAGGCAGAGGGGCAGAAGCAGTGGGGCAGAGGCAGAGGGGCAGAGGCAGAGGGGCAGAGGTAGAGGGGCAGAGGCAGAGGGGGCCGAGGCAGAGGGTCAGAGGCAGAGGGTCAGAGGCAGAGGGTCAGCGGCAGAGGAGCAGAGGCAGAGGGGTAGAGGCAGAGGGGCAGAGAGGCGGAGGGGCAGAGGGGCAAAGGCAGAGGGTCAGAGGCAGAGGGTCAGAGGCAGAGGGGCAGAGGGGCAAAGGCAGAGGGTCAGAGGCAGAGGGTCAGAGGCAGAGGGGCAGAGGCAGAGGGGCAGAGGCAGAGGGTCAGAGGAACAGAGGCAGAGGGACAGGGGCAGAGGGGCAGACGCAGAGGGGCAGAGGCAGAGGGGGCAGAGGCAGAGGGGCAGAGGCAGAATTCAGAGGTAGAGTTGCAGAGGCAGAGGGTCAGTGGCAGAGGGGCAGAGGCAGAGGGTCAGAGGCAGAGGGGCATAGGCAGAAGGGGCAGAGGCAGAGGGAGCCGAGGCAGAGGGTCAGAGGCAGAGGGTCAGAGGCAGAGGAGCAGAGGCAGAGGGGTAGAGGCAGAGGGGCAGAGAGGCAGAAGGGCAGAGGGGCAAAGGCAGAGGGTCAGAGGCAGAGGGTCAGAGGCAGAGGGTCAGAGGCAGAGGAGCAGAGGCAGAGGGTCAGAGGCAGAGGGGCAGAGGCAGAGGGGGCCGAGGCAGAGGGGCAGAGGCAGAGGGGCAGAGTCAGAGGGGCTGTGCAGAGGGCAGAGGCAGAGGGGCAGGGGCAGAGGGGGCCGAGGCAGAGGGGCAGAAGCAGTGGGGCAGAGGCAGAGGGGCAGACGCAGAGGGGGCCGAGGCTGAGTGGCCGAGGCAGACTGGCCGAGGCAGAGGGGCAGAAGCAGTGGGGCAGAGACAGAGGGGCAGAGGCAGAGGGGCAGAGGCAGAGGGGCAGAGGCTGAGGGGCAGAGGGGCAGAGGCAGAGGGGCAGAGGCCGAGGGGCAGAGGCAGAGGGGCAGAGGCCGAGGGGCAGAGGCAGAGGGGCAGAGGCAGAGGGTCAGAGGGGCAGAGGCAGAGGGTCAGAGGCAGAGGGGCAGAGGCAGAGGGGCAGAGGCAGGGGGCAGAGGGGCAGAGGGGCAGAGGCAGAGGGGCAGAGGCAGGGGGCAGAGGGGCAGAGGCAGAGGGTCAGAGGCAGAGGGGCAGAGGCAGAGGGGCAGAGACAGAGGGGCAGAGGCAAAGGGTCAGACCCAGAGGGGCAGAGGCAGAGGGTCAGAGGCAGAGGGTCAGAGGCAGACGGTCAGAGGCAGAGGGTCAGGGGCAGAGGGGCAGAGGCAGAGGGTCAGAGGCAGAGGGGCAGAGGCCGAGGGGCAGAGGCAGAGGAGCAGAGGAAGAGGGGCAGAGGCAGAGGGGCAGAGGCAGAGGGTCAGTGGCAGAGGGGCAGAGGCAGAGGGTCAGAGGCAGAGGGGCATAGGCAGAGGGGCAGGGGCAGAAGGGCAGAGGCAGAGGGGCAAAGGCAGAGGGGTAGAGGCAGAGGGGCAGAGGCAGAGGGGCAGAGGCAGAGGGGCAGAGGCAGAGGGGCACAGGCAGAGGGGGCCGAGGCAGAGGGGCAGAGGCAGAGGGGCAGAGCCAGAGGGGCAGAGGCAGAGGGGCAGAGGCAGAGGGGCAGACGCAGCGGGGCAGGGGCAGAGGGGCAGAGGGGCAGAGATAGAGGGGCAGAGGCAGAGGGGCAGAGGCAGAGGGGCATAGGTGGCTGAGGCAGAGGGTCAGAGGCAGAGGAGCAGAGGAAGAGGGGTAGAGGCAGAGGGGCAGAGAGGCGGAGGGGCAGAGGGGCAAAGGCAGAGGGTCAGAGGTAGAGGGTCAGAGGCAGAGGGGCAGAGGGGCAAAGGCAGAGGGTCAGAGGCAGAGGGTCAGAGGCAGAGGGGCAGAGGCAGAGGGTCAGAGGCAGAGGGGCAGAGGCAGAGGGGCAGAGGCAGAGGGTCAGAGGAACAGAGGCAGCGGGACAGGGGCAGAGGGGCAGACGCAGAGGGGCAGAGGTAGAGGGGGCAGAGGCAGAGGTGGCTGAGGCAGAGGGGCAGAGGCAAAGGGGCAGAGGCAGAGGGGCCGAGGCAGAGTGGCCGAGGCAGAGTGGCCGAGGCAGAGGGGCAGAAGCAGTGGGGCAGAGGCAGAGGGGCAGAGGCAGAGGGGCAGAGGTAGAGGGGCAGAGGCAGAGGGGGCCGAGGCAGAGGGTCAGAGGCAGAGGGTCAGAGGCAGAGGGTCAGCGGCAGAGGAGCAGAGGCAGAGGGGTAGAGGCAGAGGGGCAGAGAGGCGGAGGGGCAGAGGGGCAAAGGCAGAGGGTCAGAGGCAGAGGGTCAGAGGCAGAGGGGCAGAGGGGCAAAGGCAGAGGGTCAGAGGCAGAGGGTCAGAGGCAGAGGGGCAGAGGCAGAGGGGCAGAGGCAGAGGGTCAGAGGAACAGAGGCAGAGGGACAGGGGCAGAGGGGCAGACGCAGAGGGGCAGAGGCAGAGGGGGCAGAGGCAGAGGGGCAGAGGCAGAATTCAGAGGTAGAGTTGCAGAGGCAGAGGGTCAGTGGCAGAGGGGCAGAGGCAGAGGGTCAGAGGCAGAGGGGCATAGGCAGAAGGGGCAGAGGCAGAGGGAGCCGAGGCAGAGGGTCAGAGGCAGAGGGTCAGAGGCAGAGGAGCAGAGGCAGAGGGGTAGAGGCAGAGGGGCAGAGAGGCAGAAGGGCAGAGGGGCAAAGGCAGAGGGTCAGAGGCAGAGGGTCAGAGGCAGAGGGTCAGAGGCAGAGGAGCAGAGGCAGAGGGTCAGAGGCAGAGGGGCAGAGGCAGAGGGGCAGAGGCAGAGGGGAGTAGTAGGGTGTAAGACTCACAGAACATTTTTTTTTTCAGGCCAGAGGACCCCTGTGAGTTGTACAACTCACAGAACATTTTTTTTTTTTCAGGCCAGAGAACCCCTGTGAGTTGTACAACTCACAGAACATTTTTTTTTTCTGGGAAATATCACGCGTGTAAGCCAGGGTTTTCAGGTAAATTTTTGTCACAGATTTTAGAAGTATGGAATTCTTATGAGAAAAATAATTTCCGAGACTTAGAAGTTTGTTAAGGCCTTATGGGAGAAATTCAAATATCGTGTGTAGCGCTTTATGGTTTCCATGAGAACTCTACGGACATATTTTACATGTTTTCAACTTACAAAAATCGTCTATGTAAGCCTTAGTTATTCATGTAAATTTAGAAAGTTATCTGTGTAAGCCAGGGTTTTCAGGGCTCGTACCTCACATCACCTCCCTCCCCCCTTACCTCGCAATCTCTCGCGTCACCTTTATTTACCTTATGCCCAGCCAGCCAGACGCTTCTTGTAGGTCGCCTCTTATCATATCTTATCTTATCTTCTCCATAATATCTGGACCGTCCCTCCTCTCTCTCTCTCCTCTTCATATTATTCCCTCTTCCTATTTTTTCTGACATACTAATGTTTTATTCCTTTTTTCATTAACCAGTCAGTTTTATACAAATCAACCGAAGCATCTCAATGTAACCTTTAATACTGAAACTGTCTCAGAGACTAACTAAGCTGGCCCCAGCTACCTGCCCCAGGCTATCTGCCTTAGGCAATCATCACCTGATTACATGTCCTGTCATCTACCAGTCATTGTCAGCGTTCGCCACCGTAATAATTTATATATATATACATTAGGCGTTAATAAAACTCATTTATTTATTTATAATTTATTTAGTCATCTAATTCTTAGTTTACACAATTTATAATAAACTATTCATTTAGCCCGAAGTTCTAAGAAGCTCGCTCCTCAATCCGCTTGTATAATATCCGTCCTATTCACTCTTCATCTCTGTAAATAAAGAATAACAGTTTCAGATAGCGTTTACACATGTACAATATTTATCAGACACATAAAACCTCGAAACAAATGTACTCACCATTTTCCGTTATATAATTTGTTATAGCCTCATTCAGCCAGTCGTCTCCAAGCACATTTTCCAACAAATATCGCTCTTATCATAACACAGCGTTTCATAGCAGCTCGGCATATTTTTAAATAAAGCATAAGATAGCCTCATTACGTTCCTATCATTCTGCATATATTCTCCATAAGTAAAACTAGTTTCAAATAGCTTTATTGCAGTTTTTAGATCCTTGTTTGAAAGATGGTAACAGAAAAACATCGCATATAGCCCGCATACGTAAGTATTTAAACTCTGAAGTCTCTCTGTAAACGTGTATACATCACAGTCTTTATAATAATTTAAAAACTCCGAAATGTATGGCGAATACACATTTATTCCATATGAATCGAGTATAACTATTTTCCGTTTAGATTTATATACAGCAATCCAGTGACCCATTACTTCCTTAGAGTCTCTTCCTAAGGTATTTATTATAAACATAATCGGTTTATCCCGTATTTGCTTCATTATTCTATATATATCCGTCGCTAAATAGCATCCAATATATTTAGCTTTACTACCTTTCATATCGTTCAATGCCGTATTAATTTGTTTGCAGTTCATGCTCTTGTATCACACACAACTCGCCTATCGGAATAAATTCTCAATACTCCCGTTGTAATTCCGAATAAAATAATAACTTTATTTGATTTCGCTGGAACAGCAAATTTTAATGTAATTCTCAGGTTACCCAAAGCCTCTATAGGAAGGGTATCTCTCAATTCCTCAGGCGTTAGTCTAAATGCCAGTAACGTTCTTCCTTTTATAAATGAATTATATGTCAAGGTATTGCAAGCATTAAAGCCTACAGTATTTTGAGTCTCGTAGTATAGTTTCGAACATTTATTCGGGAACTTGCAAGTTATATTAAATAAGTTTGTCCCATCACGTGTAATATATACATTAGATAAATCGCAGTGATCGAAATAAAGTGGATTAAGTGTATACGCTCCTGATATTGCTTCCATATCCATCATCATAATAAATAATTGATCTGGGATAATGCTCCCCCATGGCTGGTCAATACTTAATCTCTGCTGCCCATTACCGAGAATGAACGTCTTGTGGAGTGTCTTATCAAACGTATATGTAACTGGCGTATTTTGTTCAGCCAGAGCTCTATTAATAGCCTCTAATCCAGATGCAAATGGAGTTATCCGATCATTCCACATTCTAGCTAGTTTTATGTTAAACTTATATCCAGATTCAATACTGTTTATAACCCACGGATCCCTGTTAAGTTCTAATCTCAAACGAATATCAATTCCATCCAAAAGATATTCGCTCAAAGTTGTAATGTCCAATAGCAGTTTAAAGCAACAATTTACTCCCTCAGTTTTTAACTTTACAAATCTAGATTTAAGGTCTTCTGAGGCATTCTTAAAATAATCTACATCATATTTTTCAGGAAAAACATCATTATAGAAATACGTCAGATCTTTAAATCTTTCAGCTTTACATTCAGAAAGCGTCGTCATTAGCTTTACATATGATAAATATGAAAATAGTGAATTAGTTTCCACCACTTGCTCATTTAAATAAACAGTTACAGCTTTAAACATTGTCTGGGACAAACCATTGACTATTGATGCATTTTTAATATCCGCTAAAGCTGTAATTCCGTCAGGTCCCGTTAATTCAACCATCAGTTCTAGCGTCAAGCTCGAAAGATCAATAAATTGTCCCTTAACTCCCGGGATTCGGAATTCAATATAAGAGTCTTTAAATTTATTGTTAATACTTGAATTCACAGGTAAAATATCCTGTGTCTGTCTTGAAAATATCGTACTTTCAACCATTCTATGCGGATTAACTTTAGGAAAGCCATCGCTTATAGCAGCTGTATAATTTTCTAAAGGAACTTGCAATGCTGCACTAGGAGCATTTACACTCATCATGTCTGCATCTAGCATACAACTAGTACTGTTTTATGAAAACACGTCTTTATATCTATCCATTTTCTTTATATAGGCAGGTCTTTTCGTTATTCTGCCACCTGCTAACAATTTAGGACCTATACTTTTCAATGTTTCCATACCGCGTTTTCTAATTGAATCTTTCAAAGTACCTTGGCCTGCATTTATATCCTGCAAAACATTCTGTCCCATTGTCAATGCAGCTGGCATAATAGTTTTTAATAGGAAAGGAGTTGCTCTACGAGCTAGACCAGTTAAGAAACTTAATATTCCACCTCCTCTTAAATGTCTTCTATCAAAAACAGTAATATCGCCCAGTGCTCCACCTCTCTTCCCTCGAGGAGCGATAAATCGCCCTACCTCGTCAACAGACAGCGGTACAAACCCGACCCTCATGTTTAAACAGGTCAAGAGAGAATGATAAACTCCCTCTACTCATGCCATTATATATCAACGGGTCTAATATGTAATACTGCAATCGTACATCCTTCCTTTTCAAAATATACAGGCTCCCCATCTTGATCTGTTAATCTAATACTGATGCCATCAATATTAGTCGTATTTAAAGGTTTATATAATTTCCTGTGTGTTACATTACTTTGAAACGAAACAACATCCAAGATATTTACAATCTGATTACCAAACATGGTGGGCTGCACCTTATCACAATATACACACAAGAAATCTATACGGCCTCCTGGCCTAGGATGATAATAGCAAGTATCTTGTACAGATAACCTGTTATTAGGTAGCTTATTCATAATAAAAATATCATAGGCTTTACCTACTTCAGCTCCAATAACTTTACATATATTTCGACCGAAAGATAAAGAAATTCGAACAACTAATTTTTCATCCTTTGTAATAAATAATTTTAACAACTTCTCACTAAATGCTGCATTAAACTTAATTCGATTAATACTCGAATCATATTTCATATAAACGTCCCCGTGATCTGGGAAATTATAATTAAGTACGGGTCCTATAAAACTCAGTGAACCTTTTGAAAATATAGTAGAAATTTCTCTATTTAAAATAGTCGTTAGCTCTATGCAATTATCACTGGCTAAAATATCCGACTTTAAAGTGAAAGATGTATTCACCGTACTCAAATCAGATAAATTTTTATTAGACACTAGAAGTTGAACTGAAATAAAACTTTCCGGGTCATTCCTCCTAACAGCGAAATAAGATGGAGGCAGGAATATATTCTTCAGGCACACCTCATAAGCTTTATTCGGGTCTAAAGGCAGCTGATTATGTAATCTATTTTCAAAAGCATTGGGAGCATTGTTTTTAAATACATCAGTATCAGAGTTACTCGCTGCATATATAACGTAACTATCCATCCTGTAGACTAATAGTAAATGATAAAAATAAACAGAAACTCACCTTAATATGATATCCAGGTAGACTCTCCTTCATCTCCAGCCTTGATCTTCCTCTTCAAACTTGGAGGAGAAAACACTTGATTTTTCGCATCTACATTTCTAAATAAATTCTTAGGTGTAGAGGTCAAAGAGAAAAACAACTTTGCTATTGGCAGTTTATCTTCTGGGAATAACAATTTCGGAGTGCACATCCTGCCTAAAACGTCATCAACAATATTGATCCCAGTAACTGGCGATGTAATGTTCCCTTCCTCATCCCACTTTACAAGTCCAGTTGTATTAAAATAATTTAACAAGGAGACAGCAAAATCATAATCCTTAAGCTTTAATCTTAAGTCTATCAAGTGTTGTATAACAGGATTTGTTCTCACTGTCATCGTAGGCTTCTCAACACTTACTGCCGTAGGCTTCTGTTGATCAATAGCTTTTCGTGGTACAAGATAGAATTCTTTCATTATTCCTTATTAAATAGCCTTGAAATGAAATTTATAGCTATGGGAAGTAAAATGCCCAATAAATTACCTCCTCTTTTACTTGTTAATATGTCTTTCTTGAGTGAAATAGCCTTCTTCTTACAGGCTAATGTATGGAGTAGAGCTCTATATTTAGAAAGTCTCTTTAAAATAGGCTTCCCAACTTCAATTTTATTTTTTAAGAAATTATTAAATATTTCTGATAAGCAAAGTATATGTTCCTTTTTAAGAGTCTTAATTAACTTTTTCCTAGAATTATAACCTAATCTAGCTAATAGTTCAATAAATCCACGATACTTGCTAACTAAGGGCTGCTTCTTCATAGTTTCTTCACGTCATCTGAATTCACCCACTGATCAAATGAACTGTCGTAACCGACGTATCTAACTTTATATAAAGTAGTATTACCAACTTTACGTTTACTTATAATTCTCTCAATTTCAAATGTATCTGACAAGTAGGTGGGAGTCAACTCCTCTCTATAAAATCCGCCTTCTATAAGTCTATTATTTAAGTCCTTTAGATAATATAAAGGCACGGGTTGTTTAGTATCAATTTGAGCAATTGTAAATATTTCCTTAGTGTTCTGTTGATGAAAACCTCTTTTGAACTTTGAAATACGATTAGATAAGGCAAGCCGTACTGTATCTCCTACAGACAGATGATTACTGATGCGTGGCTTAGTCTGCTGCTCTCCTTTATACATGAGCTTAAATTGCCTAGTCACATCTTGAGGCGAAGATAAAGCATGTACATCAATAGGTATTTTCCCCTTTAATCCTCTATGTGGTGTTCTATTATACGTTTTAACCATATCAGGTAAAACATTTATATAGGTTAAGGTGTTATAAGCCGTTAAATATTTATATATCTTAGTTTTCAATGTTCTTATAAATCTCTCTGCAATGCTGGCTTTAGTTTCCTGAGAAAATACACTGTACAGATCAATGTTTTTACTGTCTAACAATCGTTTCATATATTTATTATAGAATTCACCGCCCTTATCAGTGTTAAGCTTCCTTACACCTTTTGATGAAGGTAAATCCAGAACAGCTTTCATGGCTTCACTTACACTCTGACCTGATTTAGTGGATAGTGGAACTACATGTGCAAACCTTGAAAATATATCAACACAAACTAATAAATATTTAATATCATTGTTGTGCTTAGCTAACAATGTCATATCAGCCAAGTCACTGGTAAAGAATGCTTTAGGTCTAGGTGCTAAGATACGTCTTCGTTTAAATTTACGTTTTTTTAATAGATGTAAGGTATATGCATTAGACGTTTTTAAATAGTCTTTCACATCTTTTATAGTTATTTCAGGGATTGTTTTCTTTGCAGCCTTATACAATTTTAAAACGCCACCAAACCCACCTATGGACTTGGGGTCATTGTATATCTTATTAAGAGTTTGTGTAATGTTCACCATTGATATACTATTTCATATGGGGGTTCATTTACAATATTTCCCCTAAATATTATGGATTCAGGTGTTTTAACGCCCAAGTCAACAAGTAAATACCCATACTGTCGAGAAATCACTTTCTTATATATATCTAAAAATTTCTTGGCATCTTGTTTTCCAAATATTTGTCTGCCTAATGTTTCTATCTGGGACAAGTCTCTTGATTTAAGCAGAATAAAATGAGAAGCATTTAAACTTATAGATCTAGAAAATTTCCCACTGAAAAATATATTTTGGGTTATAAAAATAACAGAGATGTTCTCATGCCGTCCCTTAGTAAATATATCACTTACTATTTTAGAGTTTGTAGATTCAACATACAAGTCATCATAAACAACTAATATATGAGATGTGTCCTCTGGATCACGATCGTCTAAAGGGTTTACAATTTCAGAGTAAAAAGATATCTTATGATTAATAAGTGGATTAGTTCTCAACTCTTTATACCCGCTTCCACAGATAATTATTTTTGCAAAGTTCTGCTGATATTTCTCTATCATTTTAGCACATAAATAGCTCTTCCCACCATTTGAAAATCCAGCAATAATAATTCTTGATGGTTCACTAAATATATTCAACTGGGATTCAGTAATAACTTTTTTCTGCCCTTCCATGTTGCTAGGATTCAATAGACTAACTACAAATATATAATGAAAGGAGTATTTAAACGAAATCTACATTCGAGTTTTATTTAAACATAACCAATAAAATCATAGTCATAACATAACCAATACAGTAATAAAATCATAGAATATACAATATCAAATATCATAGCCAATAAAATCATAGTCATAACATATCCAATACAGTAATAAAATCATAGAATATACATTATTATAGACATTTGAATCATAGTCATTTTCATATCAAATACAGTAATAAAATCATAGAATATCAAATATCATAGCCAATAAAATCTTAGTCATAACATATCCAATACAGTAATAAATAAATCAGTCTTAAAATAGCAATTTGAACATATCAAATACAGTAATAAAATCATAGAATATACATTATCATAGACATTAAATCATAGTCATAACATATCCAATACAGTAACAAATCATATCCAATACAGTAACAAATCTTAGTCATTTTCATATCAAATACAGTAACAAATCATAGCCAATACAATATCATAGACATTTGAATATAGTTATAGATAATACATAGACAATACAGTAACAGACTTAGTTGTTGTTAGGGAATAATTGCTGAGCGACTCTATCCCGCTTTTCCCAAAGATTAAAAATGGGGAACAATTGACGTCTTGGTTGGGGATTATCTACAATTACTGGATCCCCTACCTGCACCTCTTCCTCTACCTGCACCTCTTCCTATACCTGTACCTCTTCCTGTACCTGTACCTCTTCCTCTACCTGTACCTCTTCCTGTACCTCACGCTCTGGAATGTCTGGGTGACCGTAAGCTAATGACTCTGTGGGACTAATGAGGTACCTCTTGTCATCAAAAGCTGACAGACCGCGCTTAGTTGTTTTACACGTGCATATCTGTCCATTAACATTACGAATGGATCGGGATACAAAATTAAAAGTTGCATTTGTCTCTAATGTGTTCTGAAAAGATGCATGTTACGAACCCGGATCCAGCGTCCGAGCCTGGAGCAGTGACAACCACGCCATCTGTGGGTCAGCTCCCGAAACCCCCGCCAAACGGACGACGACACCTAGTGAGGACAGCGTGTACTGGCCTCGAGGACCAGTTTCCAGTCTGGTTCAGCGCTCAACACCGCCGCTCCTGACCTCTGGTGAGGTGGTGCTCCGACGACAGCGCCATCTATGGACTGGATACGTCAGGTGTTTGTGCCCGAGCCCGTAAGTGAGGTGTATTAGTGTCCCGGTTATTGATGACGTGTCTGCTTACAGAGCCGACCTGGGACCACTGTGATGGAAGTGGAGTCAGTCTACCCGAGGCAGCCAGTCTCCATACTGTGAAGTTTGCTGCAGCTGTTGTGACGTCGTCCCCCCGGAAGAACACTGTGGTGTGTTAGCCTGCCAGTGGAGTGGCAGTGAAAGGATTTACCCGGGACCGACTGTTGGAGACGATCATCCACTGGGGTATTGAGGACAGGAGGGTGATTTGTGATATCACACGAGACTCCTGTCTAGGGCGTACCCCTTATATCGTTCGTGGAGTGGCCGTATCAGCCTTGGTGGCTCAGTACCTGCCAGCAGACCAGCTGGACGTGTGGTTGACGGCCTCCACGACGGTGCCCCCAGTGGACCTGCGTTTTGGCTGACCTGTGGCCCGGGTAGGCTCGGCATTCTCAGAGGACACGTCGTGAGGCCACGAAGAAAGCACCAAGGACTCAGCACCAAGTGGTGTGGCACCAGCGTCTTCAGCAGAAGACCACGATTATGGATTAATCCCCTTGTATAGTGTTAATACCCCCCCCCCTTGTGTAACCGTTTTATATATTATTTATTGGTGACGGACATTATATAATATTAAGTTCTTAGCTTTCTTTCCCTACTCCCTTTAAGTTAATTGCGTCACGGATCGCATCCCTTGAAAGCCACTGCTGGCTTGGGGTCGGATATAACTTCCTCTAACAACATCAGAGTAAGGACCCCGTTGCGTCCCGAGAGGGCCGTAACATAATTGGCATCCCCAGCGGGATCCGTCCCCTTGTTAAGTATGTTTGACAGGGGTGGTGAAGTGGTGTAATCCCTGTATATAATTCCCCCTGTGTGACGATTGTGACGTTATACGTCCTGTGCGGTGCTCAGAGTGACTAAGTGCGATATTGTGCAGTGCGGTGCTCACTGTGATTAAGCGATTAAGTGCAATATTGACTAGTGCGGTGCTCAGTGATTTAGTGCAATATTGTAGAGCGAAGTGTTCGCTTGGACTCAGTGCAATATTGGGTAGTGTGGTGCCCGAAGTGATTACGTGCAATATTGGCAAGTGCAGTGTTTGGTGCGATAAAGTGCAATATTGGCGTAGAACAGTGCTCGGTGTGTTAAGTGCTAACGTGTAAGCAGTGTGTTAAGTGCAAAGTGTTCCATCTGTGACAATGGCAGACAAAGCTACCATCGATGATCTGGACGAGGTTCAGGCTTTTCTGAACAGAGAGGATTGTCTTGCCAGATTAAAATATTTGAGCAAACCAGAGCTTGTACTAGTGAGCGCCTACCTGGAGATCAAGATCCGTGCCAGTGATTCCCGTGTGGAGATCTTGTCCAAGGTACACCGGCACCTGAAGGCAGAAGAGAAACAGGAAGGCGAGACTCCTAGTACAAAGGAAAGTGCAGACATAGCTTCCACGGAAAAGGAAGATAAGGGCAGCGACGTTGACAGTGATGCAGGCGAGCTTAATATCAGCTTCCTAACAGTCAAGATGCGTGCCCTAGAGATCAATCGTGAAATAGAATGGAAGAAATTAGAAATGGAACGAGAGAGACAAGATAAAGAATTAGAGATGAGACGTTTAGAATTAGAAGAAAGGAAAGCAGAGAGAGAAAGAGAAGAGAAACGAGAAAGAGAAGAACGAGAAAGAGAAGAGAGACGAGAAAGAGAAAAAGAAGAACGAGAAAGAGAAGAGAGACGAGAGAGAGAAGAACGAGAACGAGAGAGAGAAGAACGAGAGCGAGAAAGAGAGGAACGAGACAGACAAGAACGACGAGACAAAGAGGAAAGAGAGAGACAACATGAACTAGAAGTTTTGCGATTAGGCGGTGGTCGGAGGCAAACAACGGACACCAGTAGCTTCGATCCGGTACGCAACATCAAAATGGTCCCCAAATTCCATGAGAAGGAAGTGTCAAAATTCTTTGCAGCCTTCGAGAAAGTCGCTGCCTCTTTGGAGTGGCCAAGGGAGAATTGGGCCATCATGATACAGTCAGTCTTGACTGGGAAGGCCCAAATCGCCTACTCTACGTTATCCCTTGACGACTCCGGCGATTACGATATGGTGAAGAAAGTGGTGCTCATGGCGTACCAATTGGTACCTGAGGCATATAGGCAAAAGTTCAGAAACCTGAAGAAGACCTCAGAGCACACTTTCACCAAATTCGCCACCATCAAGGAGCGACTTTTTCAAGAATGGTGCGCCTCTCGGAAGGTGGAGACCAAGAAAGACCTCGAGCAGCTGATTCTGCTCGAGGACTTCAAGGATTGTTTGTCTGGAGACCTCAAGACGTACTTAGAGGAACAGCAGGTAGAGACCTTGAGTGCAGCAGCCACCATAGCTGAAGAGTACATCCTGACTCATAGGCCGTCTGCTAAGTACGTCCCAAGGAATTACCAGCGCCGGTTCGACAGACCAAATGACGAAGAGGAAAGACCCGTCCCACAAAGCGCTAAGAAGACGCCCCCAAGTAGCCCTCGAAGAACAAGTCCTAGCAGTCCGAAACACCGGAGCCCGAGGAGGAATATGGTGTGCTGGACTTGTGGGCAGAAAGGGCACGTAGCTGCTAGGTGCCGAGGCAGAAGAGGTGGCAACGCACGAAGGGAGGTGATGTTGATGAGCTGTGGAACATCACCAGCAGGAAGCCAGTCGACGACGACGCAGGAAGAACCCAGATTGTTTTCCCCTCACACTTCAGGCGGGTATGTATCGGGTGATCATACTGGTAGATCTGTAGTAGTGCTCAGAGATAGTGGAGCAGCCCAGTCCCTGATCATGAAGAACTCGGTACCCGAGGGAGTAAGTGTGAACGGGAGACAAGAGGTTGTCCTGGTTGGGTTTCCAAGGACGCAGTACATCGCCCCCTTAGTGCCAGTACATCTCGACTCGCCTTATTTCAGCGGCACATGTGCGTTGGCAGTAGTCGATACCCTCCCTGTGGCTGGGATTGACGTGGTACTAGCCAACGACTTGGTGACCGATTGGAGCACCAATCATCCTCAGGTTGCGGACGAGTCTACCGGAACAGCACGGTCTGAGGTAACAGGCAATGGTAATGTCCAGGTAAAGACAGACCCGGATTTGAACATGTCTAATTTGTCCTCTCCCCCGCAGATCGACAGTTATCTAGCAGTGTCTCCTGATTCTTCTCTCGACAAGGAACATGAGGTTACGATGGCAGAAGTACCTGAGCTAGAAAAGAGGCCTTGTGTGCAGACACCCACGGATACCAACGAGTCTGGAGCGAAGGCTGAGGTGTGCTTGCGGTATGGCAAGTTACAGCGTGTAGTGGACCAGCCAGAGATTCCCCAGACGTCAGAGGTATGTGAGGTGTGTTCAAAAAGTCTAGTGCCCTCTTCTGTCCCAGCCAGGCTAGTGGATGGTGCCGGCTACGGACATGACAAGCTCAGGAAACTTATCCCTCGACTTACCAAATGTTTCCTATCGGTATTTTGTTTGATTCTCGTATGTGTTCTCGTTTGTGCTCTCAGTGAGGACCGGTGGACGACCCGACGAATGATGGCTCCCATGAACATCGTGAAGAGGTCCCAGGGATTGGAGATTTGTACTGCAGGTGTTGCAGTTGAAGAAGGGACCTGGAAGGTGATGGTTGATACAGGAGGTACGACATGTGATAATATGAGTGACTGTTTCCGACAGGTTGACACCCCCCGCGTGATTGCTGAGCCTCAACACAGCGTTATGCGGAACGTTGGTCGACCTGACGGTGACAGAGCGAATGCCACCTGCGATGTACGAACAGCCCCGTTGGGACTAGGTGTGGACCTAGTAGAGTATGCTGTAAGTACTGTTTTACCCGCTGTCGCTATCACTCTGAATTATCAGACCCCTGTATTCCAGGTTCCTGTCTCCCTGAAGGACCATCGGACCGGCACCAGAAATGCCGTCTGTGGTCAGCCATCATCGGTGCCACGACATAAGGAAGTGTCGAGTCACCCCAAATCGTGTCGAAACCAATCCTTACACGAGAGGTGTGAGATGATGTCCCTGTTTGCCATCGCAGAGGAGGTGTGGAAGATTATGTCAGGCAGGTCATCGCCTGCCATTTTCAAGGTCCCTTTGTGCCAGGGATTTTCTTTAGTACAATTCAGTAGACGAGACAGCCTCGCCATCCCAGATTATAAAGCATGTGTGTCCATTTGGAGTTGTGTCGTCGTACTAATTTGGTTTGTGTTTCTTTTTATAGAACCCCAAACCAAATTCTTTTTGGTGGGGAGGTGTTACGAACCCGGATCCAGCGTCCGAGCCTGGAGCAGTGACAACCACGCCATCTGTGGGTCAGCTCCCGAAACCCCCGCCAAACGGACGACGACACCTAGTGAGGACAGCGTGTACTGGCCTCGAGGACCAGTTTCCAGTCTGGTTCAGCGCTCAACACCGCCGCTCCTGACCTCTGGTGAGGTGGTGCTCCGACGACAGCGCCATCTATGGACTGGATACGTCAGGTGTTTGTGCCCGAGCCCGTAAGTGAGGTGTATTAGTGTCCCGGTTATTGATGACGTGTCTGCTTACAGAGCCGACCTGGGACCACTGTGATGGAAGTGGAGTCAGTCTACCCGAGGCAGCCAGTCTCCATACTGTGAAGTTTGCTGCAGCTGTTGTGACGTCGTCCCCCCGGAAGAACACTGTGGTGTGTTAGCCTGCCAGTGGAGTGGCAGTGAAAGGATTTACCCGGGACCGACTGTTGGAGACGATCATCCACTGGGGTATTGAGGACAGGAGGGTGATTTGTGATATCACACGAGACTCCTGTCTAGGGCGTACCCCTTATATCGTTCGTGGAGTTGCCGTACCAGCCTTGGTGGCTCAGTACCTGCCAGCAGACCAGCTGGACGTGTGGTTGACGGCCTCCACGACGGTGCCCCCAGTGGACCTGCGTTTTGGCTGACCTGTGGCCCGGGTAGGCTCGGCATTCTCAGAGGACACGTCGTGAGGCCACGAAGAAAGCACCAAGGACTCAGCACCAAGTGGTGTGGCACCAGCGTCTTCAGCAGAAGACCACGATTATGGATTAATCCCCTTGTATAGTGTTAATACCCCCCCCCCCTTGTGTAACCGTTTTATATATTATTTATTGGTGACGGACATTATATAATATTAAGTTCTTAGCTTTCTTTCCCTACTCCCTTTAAGTTAATTGCGTCACGGATCGCATCCCTTGAAAGCCACTGCTGGCTTGGGGTCGGATATAACTTCCTCTAACAACATCAGAGTAAGGACCCCGTTGCGTCCCGAGAGGGCCGTAACAATGCATGTGTTATTTTCTTTTGTTGGTGATAAGGAATCCCTTTACATTCACATAAATGTTCATTATCAAGGGTTAGGAGAGAATAAGTTTTAGGCTTGAGTGCAATTAATTCAGTTATAATTTTCTGCTTTACTTCTGACTTGAGGAGTCCTAGTTCACCTTTGCGAGTAGCAGAATACATGGGATGATCTGTCAAAATTACTGAAATCCATATAATCTACTAGAGGAGCTTTTGTCATTTCTTGGAAAGCATCTTTACAGGTCAGAGTAAATATGAATGAGTCTGTATCCGTATAAATTAGTCTAGCTCTCTCCCCATAATGGGCTTTAACTACATTATACCAGAACTCGTATAAACGCCTCTTGGCTATCTGCAAGATCTGATATCCCATGTAAGAAGGAGTGGTAACTTTAAGGATGTCTTTCATTACTGTACAGAGAACCCTATCTTGACCTAAAGAGACAGCTCGTTTATACAAAGGGTTTCTTGCATGAGTTAAGAATGAATGTTTTGTCGTTACTAGATGGTGAGTATTAGCATATCGAGATATATTTGTCATTGATTTCCCGTACAGACTATTACTTATGAGTTTAAAAGCTTTTTCTTTAACTTTACAGGTGGTATTGGCTCGTTCTCGAATGTTGGTTGAAATAAAATCTTTTAAATAGGGAGCCTGTTTAAATTCATAGATTGTTTTTACTCGTTCAACTTCTAGTCCAAGTTTTAATAGCAATTGCAGGAAATCAAGGCTTACTAAGTAGTCGTTTTGGGGCAAGTGGGATGCAATTAACTTAGTATTTTTAGGTGGGAGCTTACGTTTTTCATCATTAAGGGTTTTCTTACTGTACTCTGACAAAAACTCCTCCGTTATATTAGTATGAGACAGTACAAGGGGCAGATCATCAGTATACCTGGCTATCTCGGGAGATACACGTTTTGTATCGCATAAAATCCAATAACCTTTGTCTTGATTACAGGGGATATGTTGTAACCCTTGCCCTAATAAGGTATCCCGCTCAAGGTCAGTTAATTGTCTAATCCCTCCCTGGGGAAGTACCTCAGCCATGCACGCTGCATATAAGCTGTTGAAGTCGAGGTACAAAATGTGAGTATCGTCATCAGAGCTAGGGTTAGATGTAGTGTGCTCGTTAACAGCCTGTGTAAATTGTCTAATGGAAGATGTGAACCCCCCTCTAAGATTCCTTCTCAACAAATCATATATATTCTGATCATACACATAGTCAAGTACAACTTTTGATTTAAATAAGAACGCATCCCAAGCATAACTAGGAAGTGATACATAGAAAACAATATCTAGTTCATAAATTTCTTTCAGTGATGTTCGCCAAAGTGTAAATATATCAACTAGCATTCCCACGTCAACTTTTAAATATAACATGAGGTAATCCTTGATGTTTGTACAGTTCCCTAAATTAAATACTTTAGGAGCATTGTTATAATCTTCTTCAGACAGTGGAGAGTCATGTAAAACATTGTAAAACTTATCTCGCGAAGGGAGCTGAGGTTCGTCTAACACGTCCATGGAAGAAATATAATCATAACATAGGCTTTGTTTACCTTTAATTAACAGAGCTTTAGCTTCATCGGATACGCCATTTAGTATGTGTTCAGTGTACTTGGTGGGTTTCTTACCGGCAACGTGCTCGCTTGCTAAGGTTCCTAATGACCCATTAAGGAGAGCTAGGCTATCTAGGAATTTAAGTTTACCTATGATGACTTGCATAAATTTCAATCCTTCCTTGGTTAGAATTTCTACATCGCGGTGAGGATTTTTGGACAGTTCTTTAAGTATAATTCAAAGATCATAGGCAGCATTATGGGAAAATGTGGTCAAGTATCTACGAGCATTTTTACATTGTAAATTGCAACGAGCACAATAAGCACCTAAGTAATTATTTTCCTGAATAGCATGATTATGATGTCTATGTTTATCTTTCTTATCCTTGAAAGTTTGATGACACAATTGACACGTATTTTGTCTTTGAAACATTCTTTCCTGTTCTCTAGACAAGTTCTTAGGGAAGTTGGGGAGCTGAGCATGAATAGCTTTCCATGAGGCTTCTAGCTTTGTAATAAAATGATTGACCGCGTCTGGGCCTATGTATGAATACGTTTCTACGACATTGAATTCCCTGTCTAAAATCATGTAAGCATAAGTAATTGCTTTATGCTTACATTCCACCATGCCTCTAGGATTTTGACGGTCTAATAGACATTCAAAATCGTAATAGGCGGTGTGAGTTGGGCTATAGGTCCTACCGTAATTTTTAAAACTGATTTTATCATTAGCGTTATAGAACGAAAATACTTGGGATACAGTGCATGACTCTTCGTGAGCCTGAATTTCATCTAAGGGAGCATGCAAAAGACAAATTTTGCAGAATTTATGAGTGTTAGGAATAGTATACTGATTATGGTTAATATTCTTTACAAATTTATCAAAGTCCTTGATCAGACAGAGATGCTTGCCTTCTAATAACAACAAAGGAACTTTATCGGCATACTTTTCCTGGCTTTTCCTAGCTAAACTAAGATAGTATCTGTTACTTTCATGAGTTACTGTATAAATATAAATAGAAATTTTGTTAAGCTTCTCTATTTTCTTAAGGTTATCAAATGATACGGGGAATCTGATTTCATCTGCCCATACTACGAATCTTCTACACCATCGAAGGCTTTTGTAATGTTGTCTAACGTTATTCATAGTCCTGCCCAATGCTAAGTTTTTATACGCCGCAATGCACTGTAACAAAACTCATCTCCTTCACTTTCAGGATTAAATACTGATTCTTTACCCCTTAATTTTGCAGGATATGGTACGTAAGATCCAAGGTGCATAGGGTGGCGAATATATGAAAAATTAATGGCAAAGCCTGACATGGAATGAATTCCTACACTTGAGGATTGGACATTTTTTAGGCATTCGTCAATTTTAGCAGACATTTCGTCAACCCATGAATTTACAAGAACTTCCACCTCTTCCTGTGTAACAGTCTGAGTTTCGCCTCTAATTGAAAATACTTCGTCTAATATTTCATATTGATTGTCGGCATGATTAAGTTTTTGCAAAATTAGGCTTACATCAGGGTAAATGTGAAATGAGGGAGGGAATTCTTCCTGTATTTGTCTGAACTGATTGTCTATATATTCTATAAAAAATTCCCTATACCTATTTATATATAAGCTGGGGTCGGCGTCTAAATGACCGGGAATGGAGAACGAATGTCTCGAGAATGATCCTTCGAAATGGTTAATGACTTCTAACACTCGCGGAACAACGTTATCTAAGTTAAGTACCTCTGGGGAATCTGGAGCGTTGACTTCTTCATCTGATATGTCGTGAACAGGGGGTTGATTGTCTTCTTCTTCTTCATCCGAGGATGCCTGCTGGTTGCCGTCTGGTGCATCTTCTTCTAGCTCCTGGGACGGCTGGGGTTGACTGCGTACAGGCGTGCTCCACTCAGAGGGTTGGGTTGAATCCAGGGGCGATTCTGTAACATAATATTAGCAATGAATAAACATTAAGAGGAAAGCAAATTTGAAAACAATAAGAGGATTTGAAAACCTTAATAGGAAAACAATGTTTGTAACTTTAAGAGGAAAATATCGTGTAAATAAGAGGATTTATTATTAAGAGGAAAAACAAAAAGTCTAAATAAGAGGAAAAACTGAATTACAGATAAATAATAATATTACTTACGAGCTGGGATGTTGATTCCACCAAGTATGAGATTCTCTTGATCACGAATAGGAACTCCTGTAATGGAAACATTTTTCTGTATGAGTACTTATTACTTATTTATACACTTGTTTAAAAAATATATAATTATTAACTTTTTAAATTAAGAAAATTATTGTGAAAACGTGCGGTTATTTATGATGCGACGGCGTTTGGGTGGAGGTTCAATGACGTTTCTGGCTTCGGTGGGAGGTTCCCGGTTAACGGAGAAACGACAGTACGGGCAGGAAGTAGAACCATGAACTGAAATGAGAATAATATATATAAATTGACTGTCTGTATGTATGTATGTGTGTTTCGGATATATATTTTCATTTGAAAGTTTATTGAATGTGCGAGAAAAAGCGGTACTTACGATTTGCACAATAGAGTTGTCCACAGCTGGTACAGGTTACGTCAAAATGTCCAGGCGGTGTAGGCCCGTTGCATCCTATACAGTACAGTCTGCATTCTTGAAGAGCGTTGATAGACATTTCACCTAGGCATGTTAAACACTGAGTTTGACACACATGCACGATTTCGTTGTTGAGAGGAGACAGGCACAGAGGACACACTGACATGATGATATGACTAGGCTGGGGGAACCTTGTGAACAGGATGAAGATTGAATGTTGACTGAAAGTGTAGGCCTCTGAGACTTTGGCGATCTGAGGGGGCCCCTGAATGAGCGTAATAACGATAGTGTGCCCCTGAGTGAGCGTTTGGCTGTTTTATTAATAGCGAGAATGATTGGCGAATACTGGGAATAAACTCTTTTATTATAAATTGTGTAAACTAAGAATTAGATGACTAAATAAATTATAAATAAATAAATAAGTTTTATTAACGCCTAATGTATATATATAAATTATTACGGTGGGGAACGCTGACAATGACTGGTAGATGTCTGGGCAGGTAATCAGGTGATGATTGCCTCGGGCAGATAGCCTGGGGCAGGTAGCTGGGGCCAGCTTAGTTAGTCTCTGAGACAGTTTCAGTATTAAAGGTTACATTGAGATGCTTCGGTTGATTTGTATAAAACTGACTGGCTAATGAAAAAGGAATAAAACATTACGACGTCAGAAAAAATAGGAAGAGAGAGAATAATATGAAGAGGAGAGAGAGAGAGGAGGGACGGTCCAGATATTATGGAGAAGATAAGATAAGATATGATAAGAGGCGACATACAAGAAGCGTCTGGCTGGCAGGGCCTAAGGTAAATAAAGGTGACGCGAGAGATTGCGAGGTAAGGGGGGGAGGGAGGGGGTGTGAGGTATGATACCTGAAAACCCTGACTTACACAGGTGATTTTCTAAATTTATATGAAAAAACTATGGCTTACATAGACGATATTTGTAAGTTGAAAACATGTAAAATATGTCCGTAGAGTTATCCTGGAAACCCTAAAGCGCTACACACAATATTTGAATTTCTCCCATAAGCCCGTAACAAACTTCTAAGTCTCGGAAATTATTTTTCTCATAAGAATTCCATACTTCTAAAATCTGTGACACAAAATTTACCTGAAAACCCTGGCTTACACGCGGGATATTTCCCAGAAAAAAAAAATGTTCTGTGAGTTGTACAACTCACAGGGGTTCTCTGGCCTGGAAAAAAAAAATGTTCTGTGAGTTGTAGAACTCACAGGGGTTCTCTGGCCTGAAAAAAAAAATGTTCTGTGAGTCTTACACCCTACTACTGAGGGGCAGAGGAGCAGAGGCAGAGGGCAGAGACGGAAGGGCAGAAGCAGAGGGGTAGAGGCAGAGGGGCAGAGGCAGAGGGGCAGAAACAGAGGGGGCCGAGGCAGAGGGTCAGAGGCAGAGGGTCAGAGGCAGAGGGTCAGAGGCAGAGGAGCAGAGGCAGAGGGGCAGAGGCAGAGGGGCAGAAGGGCAGAGGGGCAAAGGCAGAGGGTCAGAGGCAGAGGGGCAGAGGGGCAAAGACGGCAGAGGGCCAGAGGCAGAAAGTCAGAGGGTCAGCGGCAGAGGGGCAGAGGCAGAGGGGCAGAGGCAGAGGGTCAGAGAAGCAGAGGCAGAGGGTCAGTGGCAGAGGGGAAGAGGCAGAGGGTCAGAGGCAGAGGGGCAGAGGCACAGGGTCAGAGGCAGAGGGGCAGAGGCACAGGGGCAGAGGCAGAGGGGGCCGAGGCAGAGGGGCAGAGGCAGAGGGGCAGAGAAGCAGAGGCAGAGGGTCAGTGGCAGAGGGGCAGATGCAGAGGGTCAGAGGCAGAGGGGCAGAGGCAGAGGGGCAGAGGCAGAGGAGCAGAGGCAGAGGGGCAGAGGAAGAGGGGCAGAGGCAGAGGGGCAGAGGCAGAGGGGCAGAGGCAGAGGGGCAGAGGCAGAGGGTCAGGGGCAGAGGGTCAGAGGCAGAGGGGCAGGGGCAGAGGGGCAGAGGCAGAGGGGTAGAGGTAGAGGGGCAGAGGGTCAGAGGCAGAGGGGCAAAGGCAGAGTGGCAGAAGCAGAAGGGGCTAAGGCAAAGGGGCCGAGGCAGAGGGGCAGAGGCAGAGGGGCAGAGCCAGAGGGGCAGAGGCAGAGGGGCAGAGGCAGAGGGGGCCGAGGCAGAGAGGCCGAGGCAGAAGGGCAGGGGCAGAGGGGCAGAGAGGCAGAGGGGCTGAGGCAGAAGGGCAGAGGCAGAGGGGCAGACGCAGAGGGGGGCCGAGGCTGAGTGGCCGAGGCAGACTGGCCGAGGCATAGAGGCAGAAGCAGTGGGGCAGAGGCAGAGGGGCAGAGGCAGAGGGGGCAGAAACAGAGGGGGGACGAGGCAAAGGGTCAGAGGCAGAGGAGCAGAGGCAGAGGGTCAGAGACAGAGGGGCAGAGACAGAGGGGCAGAGGGGTAGAAGGGCAGAGGGGCAAAGGCAGAGGGTCAGAGGCAGAGGGGCAGAGGCAGTGGGGCAGAGGCAGAGAGTCAGAGGGTCAGAGGCAGAGGGGCAGAGGCAGAGGGGCAGAGGCAGAGGGTCAGAGAAGCAGAGGCAGAGGGTCAGTGGCAGAGGGGCAGAGGCAGAGGGTCAGAGGCAGAGGGGCAGAGGCAGAGGGGCAGAGGCAGAGGAGCAGAGGCAGAGGGGCAGAGGCAGAAGGGCAGAGGCAGAGGGGCAGGATCAGAGGGGCAGAGGCAGAGGGTCAGGGGCAGAGGGGCAGAGGCAGAGGGGCAGAGGCAGAGGGGCAGAGGCAAAGGGGCAGAGGCAGAGGGGCAGAGGGTCAGAGGCAGAGGGGGAAAGGCAGAGTGGCAGAAGCAGAGGGGGCCAAGGCAGAGGGGCCGAGGCAGAGGGGCAGAGGCACAGGGGCAGAGGTAGAGGGGGCCGAGGCAGAGGGCCAGAGGCAGAGGGGCAGAGGCAGAAGGGCAGAGGCAGAGGGGCAAAGGCAGACGGGCAGAGGCAGAGGGGCAGAGGCACAGGGTCAGAGGCAGAGGGGCAGAGGCACAGGGGCAGAGGCAGAGGGGGCCGAGGCAGAGGGGCAGAGGCAGAGGGGCAGAGAAGCAGAGGCAGAGGGTCAGTGGCAGAGGGGCAGATGCAGAGGGTCAGAGGCAGAGGGGCAGAGGCAGAGGGGCAGAGGCAGAGGAGCAGAGGCAGAGGGGCAGAGGCAGAGGGGCAGAGGCAGAGGGGCAGAGGCAGCGGGGCTGAGGCAGAGGGTCAGGGGCAGAGGGGCAGAGGCAGAGGGTCAGAGGCAGAGGGGGAAAGGCAGAGTGGCAGAAGCAGAGGGGGCCAAGGCAGAGGGGCCGAGGCAGAGGGGCAGAGGCAGAGGGGCAGCGCCAGAGGGGCAGAGGCAGAGGGGCAGAGGCAGAGGGGGCCGAGGCAGAGTGGCCGAGGCAGAGGGGCAGAGGCAGAGGGGCAGAGGCCGAGGGGCAGAGGCAGAGGGTCAGGGGCAGAGGGGCAGAAGCAGAGGGGCAGAGGCAGGGGGCAGAGGGGCAGAGGCAGAGGGTCAGAGGCAGGGAGGCAGAGGGGCAGAGGCAGAGGGTCAGAGGCAGAGGGGCAGAGGCAGAGGGGCAGAGACAGAGGGGCAGAGACAGAGGGGTAGAGGCCAAGGGTCAGAGCTAGAGGGGCAGAGGCAGAGGGACAGTGGCAGAGGGTCAGAGGCAGAGGGTCAGAGGCAGAGGGGCAAAGGCAGAGGGGCAGAGGCAGAGGAGCAGAGGCAGAGGGGCAGAGGCGGAAGGGCAGAAGCAGAGGGGCAGAGGCAGAGGGGCAGAGGCAGAGGATCAGAGGCAGAGGGGCAGAGGCAGAGGGTCAGAGGCAGAGGGGCAGAGGCAGAGGGGCAGAGGCAGAGGGGCAGAGGCAGAGCGGCAGAGGCAGAAGGGCAGAGGCAGAGGGGCAAAGGCAGACGGGCAGAGGCAGAGGGGCAGAGGCACAGGGGCAGAGGCAGAGGGGCAGAGGCACAGGGGCAGAGGCAGAGGGGGCCGAGGCAGAGGGGCAGAGGCAGAGGGGCTGAGGCAGAGGGGCAGAAGCAGAGGGTCAGGGGCAGAGGGTCAGAGGCAGAGGGTCAGAGGCAGAGGGGCAGAGGCAGAGGGGCAGAGGCAGAGGGGCAGAGGCAGAGGGGCAGAGGCAGAGGGACAGAGGCAGAGGGGCAGAGGCAGAGGGGCAAAGGCAGAGGGGGCCGAGGCAGAAGGGCAGAGGCAGAGGGACAGGGGCAGAGGGGCAGAGGCAGAGGGGCAGAGACAGAAGGGCAGAGGCAGAGGGGGCCGAGGCAGAGGGTCAGAGGCAGAGGAGCAGGGGCAGAGGGTCAGAGGCAGAGGGGCAGAGGCAGAGGGGCAGGGGGCAGAAGGGCAGAGGGGCAAAGGCAGAGGGTCAGAGGCAGAGGGGCAGAGGGGCAGAGGCAGAGGGGCAGAGGCAGAGAGTCAGGGGGTCAGTGGCAGAGGGGCAGAGGCAGAGGGGCAGAGGCAGAGAGTCAGGGGGTTAGCGGCAGAGGGGCAGAGGCAGAGGAGCAGAGGCAGAGCGTCAGAGGCAGAGGGGCAGAGGCAGAGGGGCAGAGGGGCAGCAGGGATGAGGGGCAAAGGCAGAAGGTCAGAGGCAGAGGGGCAGAGGCAGAGGGGCAGAGGCAGAGGGGCAGAGGGGCAGAGGCAGAAGGTCAGAGGCAGAGGGGCAGAGGCAGAGGGGCAGAGGCAGAGGAGCAGAACCAGAGGGGCAGAGGCAGAGGGGCAGAGGCAGAGGGGCAGAGGCAGAAGGGCAGAGGCAGAGGGGCAGAGGCAGAGGGTCAGGGGCAGAGGCAGAGGGGCAGAGGCAGAGGGGCAGAGGCAGAGGGGGCAGAGGCAGAGGGTCAGAGGCAGAGGGGGAAAGGCAGAGTATCAGAAGCAGAGGGGGCCAAGGCAGAGGGGCCGAGGCAGAGGGGCAGAGGCAGAGGGGCAGCGGCAGAGGGACAGAGGCAGAGGGGCAGAGGCAGAGGGGGCCGAGGCAGAGAGGCCGAGGCAGAGGGACAGGGGCAGAGGGGCAGAGGCCGAGGGGCAGAGGCAGAGGGGCAGAGACAGGGGGGCAGAGGGGCAGAGGCAGAGGGTCAGAGGCAGGGGTGCAGAAACAGAGGGGGCCGAGGCAGAGGGTCAGAGGAAGAGGGTCAGAGGCAGAGGAGCAGAGGCAGAGGGTCAGCGGCAGAGGGGCAGAGGCAGAGGGGCAGAGGCAGAGGGGCAGAGGCAGAGGGGCAGAGGCAGAGGAGCAGAGGCAGAGGGGCAGAGACGGAAGGGCAGAGGCAGAGGGGCAGAGGCAGAGAGGCCGAAACAGAGGGGGCCGAGGCAGAGGGTCAGAGGCAGAGGGGCAGAGGGGCAAAAGGGCAGAGGGGCAAAGGCAGAGAGTCAGAGGCAGAGGGGCAGAGGCAGAGGGCTAGTGGGGCAAAAGGGCAGAGGGGCAAAGGCAGAGAGTCAGAGGCAGAGGGGCAGAGGCAGAGGGCTAGAGGCAGAAAGTCAGAGGGTCAGCGGCAGAGGGGCAGAGGCAGAGGGGCAGAGGCAGAGGGTCAGAGAAGCAGAGGCAGAGGGTCAGTGGCAGAGGGTCAGAGGCAGAGGGTCAGAGGCAGAGGGGCAGAGGCAGAGGGGCAGAGGCAGAGGAGCAGAGGCAGAGGGTCAGGGGCAGAGGGTCAGAGGCAGAGGGGCAGGGGCAGAGGGGCAGAGGCAGCGGGGCAGAGGCAGAGGGGCAGAGGCAGAGGGTCAGAGGCAGAGGGGCAAAGGCAGAGTGGCAGAAGCAGAAGGGGCTAAGGCAAAGGGGCCGAGGCAGAGGGGCAGAGGGAGAGGGGCAGATCCAGAGGGGCAGAGGCAGAGGGGCAGAGGCAGAGGGGGCCGAGGCAGAGAGGCCGAGGCAGAAGGGCAGGGGCAGAGGGGCAGAGGGGCAGAGGGGCAGAGGGGCAGAGGCAGAGGGGCAGAGGCAGAGGGGCTGAGGCAGAGGGGCAGAGGCAGAGGGGCTGAGGCAGAGGGGCATAGGCAGAGGGGCACACGCAGAGGGGGGCCGAAGCTGAGTGGCCGAGGCAGACTGGCCGAGGCATAGGGGCAGAAGCAGTGGGGCAGAGGCAGAGGGGCAGAGGCAGAGGGGCAGAGCCAGAGGGTCAGAGGGGCAAAGGCAGAGGGTCAGAGCAGAGGGTCAGAGGCAGAGGGTCAGAGACAGAGGGTCAGAGGCAGAGGGGCAGAGGCAGAGGGGCAGAGGCAGAGGGGCAGAGGCAGAGGGGCAGCGGGGCAGAGGCAGAGAGGCACAGGCAGAGGGGGGCCGAGGCTGAGTGGCCGAGGCAGACTGGCCGAGGCATAGAGGCAGAAGCAGTGGGGCAGAGGCAGAGGGGTAGAGGCAGAAGGGCAGAAACAGAGGGGGACGAGGCAAAGGGTCAGAGGCAGAGGAGCAGAGGCAGAGGGTCAGGGGCAGAGGGGCAGAGACAGAGGGGCAGAGGGGCAGAAGGGCAGAGGGGCAAAGGCAGAGGGTCAGAGGCAGAGGGGCAGAGGCACAGGGGCAGAGGCAGAGGGGCAGAGGCAGAGAGTCAGAGGGTCAGAGGCAGAGGGGCAGAGGCAGATGGTCTGAGGCAGAGGGGCAGAGGTAGAGGGGCAGAGGCAGAGGGGCAGAGGCAGAGGGGCAGAGGCAGAGGGGCAGAGGCAGAGGGTCAGGGGCAGAGGGGCAGAGGCAGAGGGGCAGAGGCAGAGGGGCCGAGGCAGAGGGGCAGAGGCAGAGGAGCAGAGGCAGAGGGGCAGAGGCAGAGGGGCAGAGGCAGAGGGGCAGAGGCAGAGGGTCAGGGGCAGAGGGGCAGAGGCAGAGGGGCAGAGGCAGAGGGGCAGAGGCAGAGGGTCAGAGGCAGAGGGGGAAAGGCAGGGTGGCAGAAGCAGAGGGGGCCAAGGCAGAGGGGCCGAGGCAGAGGGGCAGAGGCAGAGGGGCAGCGGCAGAGGGGCAGCGGCAGAGGGGCAGCGGCAGAGGGGTAGAGGAGAGGGGCAGAGGCAGAGGGGGCCGAGGCAGAGTGGCCGAGGCAGAGGGGCAGAGGCAGAAGGGCAGAGGCAGAGGGGCAAAGGCAGACGGGCAGAGGCAGAGGGGCAGAGGCACAGGGGCAGAGGCACAGGGGCAGAGGCACAGGGGCAGAGGCAGAGGGGGCCGAGGCAGAGGGGCAGAGGCAGAGGGGCAGAGAAGCAGAGGCAGAGGGTCAGTGGCAGAGGGGCAGAGGCAGAGGGTCAGAGGCAGAGGGGCAGAGGCAGAGGGGCAGAGGCAGAGGAGCAGAGGCAGAGGGGCAGAGGCAGAGGGGCAGAGGCAGAGGGGGCCGAGGCAGAGTGGCAGAGGCAGAGGGGCAGAGGCAGAGGGGCAGAGGCCGAGGGGCAGAGGCAGAGGGTCGGGGGCAGAGGGGCAGAGGTAGAGGGTCAGAGGCCGGGGGGCAGAGGGGCAGAGGCAGAGGGTCAGAGGCAGAGGGGCAGAGGCAGAGGGGCAGAGACAGAGGGGCAGAGACAGAGGGGCAGAGGCAAAGGGTCAGCGCCAGAAGGGCAGAGGCAGAGGGTCAGTGGCAGAGGGTCAGAGGCAGAGGGTCAGAGACAGAGGCCGGGTCAGAGGCAGAGGGGCAGAGGCAGAGGGGCAGAGGCAGAGGGGCAGAGGCAGAGGGGCAGCGGGGCAGAGGCAGAGAGGCACAGGCAGAGGGGGCCCGAGGCTGAGTGGCCGAGGCAGACTGGCCGAGGCATAGAGGCAGAAACAGTGGGGCAGCGGCAGAGGGGCAGAGGCAGAAGGGCAGAAACAGAGGGGGACGAGGCAAAGGGTCAGAGGCAGAGGAGCAGAGGCAGAGGGTCAGAGGCAGAGGGGCAGAGACAGAGGGGCAGAGGGGCAGAAGGGCAGAGGGGCAAAGGCAGAGGGTCAGAGGCAGAGGGGCAGAGGTAGAGGGGCAGAGGCAGAGGGGCAGAGGCAGAGAGTCAGAGGGTCAGAGGCAGAGGGGCAGAGGCAGAGGGTCAGAGGCAGAGGGGCAGAGGCAGAGGGGCAGAGGCAGAGGGGCAGAGGCAGAGGGGCAGAGGCAGAGGGGCAGAGGCAGAGGGTCAGGGGCAGAGGGGCAGAGGCAGAGGGGCAGAGGCAGAGGGGCCGAGGCAGAGGGGCAGAGGCAGAGGAGCAGAGGCAGAGGGGCAGAGGCAGAGGGGCAGAGGCAGAGGGGGAGAGGCAGAGGGGCAGAGGCAGAGGGTCAGGGGCAGAGGGGCAGAGGCAGAGGGGCAGAGGCAGAGGGGCAGAGGCAGAGGGGCAGAAGCAGAGGGTCAGAGGCAGAGGGGGAAAGGCAGGGTGGCAGAAGCAGAGGGGGCCAAGGCAGAGGGGCCGAGGCAGAGGGGCAGAGGCAGAGGGGCAGCGGCAGAGGGGCTGCGGCAGAGGGGCAGCGGCAGAGGGGTAGAGGAGAGGGGCAGAGGCAGAGGGGGCTGAGGCAGAGTGGCCGAGGCAGAGGGGCAGAGGAAGAAGGGCAGAGGCAGAGGGGCAAAGGCAGACGGGCAGAGGCAGAGGGGCAGAGGCACAGGGGCAGAGGTACAGGGGCAGAGGCACAGGGGCAGAGGCAGAGGGGGCCGAGGCAGAGGGGCAGAGACAGAGGGGCAGAGAAGCAGAGGCAGAGGGTCAGTGGCAGAGGGGCAGAGGCAGAGGGTCAGAGGCAGAGGGGCAGAGGCAGAGGGGCAGAGGCAGAGGAGCAGAGGCAGAGGGGCAGAGGCAGAGGGGCAGAGGCAGAGGGGCAGAGGCAGAGGGACAGAGGCAGAGGGTCAGGGGCAGAGGGGCAGAGGCAGAGGGGCAGAGGCAGAGGGGCAGAGGCAGAGGGGCAGAGGCAGAGGGGCAGAGGCAGAGGGTCAGAGGCAGAGGGGGAAAGGCAGAGTGGCAGAAGCAGAGGGGGCCAAGGCAGAGGGGCCGAGGCAGAGGGGCAGAGGCAGAGGGGCAGCGGCAGAGGGGCAGAGGCAGAGGGGCAGAGGCAGAGGGGGCCGAGGCAGAGTGGCAGAGGCAGAGGGGCAGAGGCAGAGGGGCAGAGGCCGAGGGGCAGAGGCAGAGGGTCAGGGGCAGAGGGGCAGAAGCAGAGGGGCAGAGGCAGAGGGTCGGGGGCAGAGGGACAGAGGCAGAGGGTCAGAGGCCGGGGGGCAGAGGGGCAGAGGCAGAGGGTCAGAGGCAGAGGGGAAGAGGCAGAGGGGCAGAGACAGAGGGGCAGAGACAGAGAGGCAGAGGCAAAGGGTCAGCGCCAGAAGGGCAGAGGCAGAGGGTCAGTGGCAGAGGGTCAGAGGCAGAGGGTCAGAGGCAGAGGGGCAGAGGCAGAGGGGCATAGGCAGAGGAGCAGAGGCAGAGGGGCAGAGGCGGAAGGGCAGAAGCAGAGGGGCAGAGGCAGAGGGGCAGAGGCAGAGGATCAGAGGCAGAGGGGCATAGGCAGAGGATCAGAGGCAGAGGGGCAGAGGCAGAGGGGCAGAGGCAGAGGGGCAGAGGCAGAAGGGCAGAGGCAGAGGGGCAAAGGCAGACGGGCAGAGGCAGAGGGGCAGAGGCACAGGGGCAGAGGCAGAGGGGCAGAGGCAGAGGGGCAGAGGCAGAGAGGGCCGAGGCAGAGGGGCAGAGGCAGAGGGGCAGAGCCACAGGGGCAAAGGCAGAGGGGCAGAGGCAGAGGGGCAGACGCAGAGGGGCAGGGGTTGAGGGGCAGAGGGGCAGAGACAGAGGGGCAGAGGCAGAGGGCAGAGGCAGAGGGGCAGTGGCAGAGGTGGCTGAGGCAGAGGGGCAGAGGCAGAGGGGCAGAGGCAGAGGGGGCCGAGGCAGAGGGGCAGAAGCAGTGGGGCAGAGGCAGAGGGGCAGACACAGAGGGGGGGCGAGGCAGAGTGGCCGAGGCAGACTGGCCGAGGCAGAGGGGCAGAAGCAGTGGGGCAGAGGCAGAGGGGCAGAGGCAGAGGGGCAGAGGTAGAGGGGCAGAGGCAGAGGGGGCCGAGACAGAGGGTCAGAGGCAGAGGAGCAGAGGCAGAGGGCCAGGGGCAGAAGGGCAGAGGCAGAGGGGCAGCGGCAGAGGGGGCAGAGGCAGAGGGGCAGAGGCAGAGGGGCTGAGGCAGAGGGGCAGAGGCAGAGGGGCTGAGGCAGAGGGGCAGAGGCCGAGGGGCAGGGGCAGACGGGGCCGAGGCAGAGGGCAGAAGCAGTGGGGCAGAGGCAGAGGGGCAGACGCAGAGGGGGGACGAGGCTGAGTGGCCGAGGCAGACTGGCCGAGGCATAGGGGCAGAATCAGTGGGGCAGAGGCAGAGGGGCAGAGGCAGAGGGGCAGAGGCAGAGGGTCAGAGGGGCAAAGGCAGAGGGTCAGGGCAGAGGGTCAGAGGCAGAGGGTCAGAGACAGAGGGTCAGAGGCAGAGGGGCAGAGGGGCAGAGGCAGAGGGGCAGCGGCAGAGGGGCAGAGGGGCAGAGGCAGCGGGGCAGAGGCAGAGGGGCAGAGGCAGAGGGGGGCCGAGGCTGAGTGGCCGAGGCAGACTGGCCGAGGCATAGAGGCAGAAGCAGTGGGGCAGAGCCAGAGGGGCAGAGGCAGAGGGCCAGAAACAGAGGGGGAAGAGGCAAAGGGTCAGAGGCAGAGGAGCAGCGGCAGAGGGTCAGAATCAGAGGGGCAGAGACAGAGGGGCAGAGGGGCAGAAGGGCAGAGGGGCAAAGGCAGAGGGTCAGAGGCAGAGGGGCAGAGGCAGAGGGGCAGAGGCAGAGGGGCAGAGGCAGAGAGTCAGAGGGTCAGAGGCAGAGGGGCAGAGGCAGAGGGGCAGAGGCAGAGGGTCAGAGAAGCAGGGGCAGAGGGTCAGTGGCAGAGGGGCAGAGGCAGAGGGTCAGAGGCAGAGGCAGAGGGGCAGAGGCAGAGGAGCAGCGGCAGAGGGGCAGGGGCAGAGGGGCAGAGGCAGAGGGGCAGAGGCAGAGGGGCAGAGGCAGAGGGTCAGGGGCAGAGGGGCAGAGGCGGAGGGGCAGAGGCAAAGGGGCAGAGGCAGAGGGGCAGAGGCAGAGGGGCAGGGGCAGAGGGTCAGAGACAGAGGGGGAAAGGCAGAGTTGCAGAAGCAGAGGGGGCCAAGGCAGAATGGCCGAGTCAGAGGGGTAGAGGCAGAGGGGCAGCGGCAGAGGGGCAGAGGCAGAGGGGCAGAGGCAGAGGGGGCCGAGGCAGAGTGGCCGAGGCAGAGGGGCAGAGGCAGAGGGGCAGAGGCAGAGGGTCAGGGGCAGAGGGGCAGAAGCAGAGGGGCAGAGGCAGGGGGCAGAGGGGCAGAGGCAGAGGGGCAGAGGCAGGGAGGCAGAGGGGCAGTGGCAGCGGGTCAGAGGCAGAGAGGCAGAGGCAGAACGGCAGAGACAGAGGGGCAGAGACAGAGGGGCAGAGGCAAAGGGTCAGAGCCAGAGGGGCAGAGGCAGATGGTCAGTGGCAGAAGGGTCAGAGGCAGAGGGTCAGAGGCAGAGGCAGAGGGGCAGAGGCAGAGGAGCAGAGGCAGAGGGGCAGAGGCGGAAGGGCAGAAGCATAGGGGCAGAGGCAGAGGGGCAGAGGCAGAGGATCAAAGGCAGAGGGGCAGAGGCAGAGGGTCAGAGGCAGAGGGTCAGAGGCAGATTGGCAGAGGCAGAGGGGCAGAGGCAGAGGGGCAGAGGCAGAAGGGCAGAGGCAGAGGGGCAAAGGCAGACGGGCAGAGGCAGAGGGGCAGAGGCTCAGGGGCAGAGGCAGAGGGGCAGAGGCACAGGGGCAGAGGCAGAGGAGGCCGAGGCAGAGGGGCAGAGGCAGAGGAGCAGAGCCAGAGGGGCAAAGGCAGAGAGGGCAGAGGCAGAGGGGCAGACGCAGAGGGGCAGGGGCAGAGGGGCAGAGGGGCAGAGACAGAGGGGCTGAGGCAGAGGGGCAGAGGCAGAGGGGCAGTGACAGAGGTGGCTGAGGCAGAGGGGCAGAGGCAGAGGGGCAGAGGCAGAGGGGGCCGAGGCAGAGGGGCAGAAGCAGTGGGGCAGAGGCAGAGGGGCAGACGCAGAGGGGGGGCGAGGCAGAGTGGCCGAGGCAGACTGGCCGAGGAAGAGGGGCAGAAGCAGTGGGGCAGAGGCAGAGGGGCAGACGCAGAGGGGGCCGAGGCAGAGGGTCATAGGCAGAGGAGCAGAGGCAGAGGGCCAGGGGCAGAGGGGCAGCGGCAGAGGGGCAGCGGCAGAGGGGGCAGAGGCAGGGGGGCAGAGGCAGAGGGGCAGAGGCAGAGGGGCACAGGCAGAGGGCCTGAGGCAGAGGGGAAGAAGCAGTGGGGCAGAGGCAGAGGGGCAAAGGCAGAGGGGGCCGAGGCAGAGTGGCCGAGGCAGACTGGCCGAGGCAGAGGGGCAGGGGCAGAGGGGGCGAGGCAGAGTGGCAGAGGCAGAGGGGCAGAGGGGCAGAGGCAGGGGGTCAGAGGGGCAGAGGCAGAGGGTCAGAGGCAGAGGGTCAGAGCCAGAGGGGCAGAGGCAGAGGGTCAGAGGGGCAGAGGCAGAGAGTCAGAGGCAGAGGGGAAGAGGCAGAGGGTCAGGGTCAGATGGGCAGAGGCAGAGGGGCAGGGACCGAGGGGCAGAGGGAGAGGGGGGCCGAGGCAGAGAGGCAGAGGCAGAGGGGCAGAGGAAGAAGGGCAGCGGCAGAGGGGGGCAGAGGCAGAGGGACAGAGGCAGAGGGGGCCGAGGCAGAGGGGCAGAGGCAGAGGGGCAGAGGCAGAGGGGGCAGAGGCAAAGAAGCTGAGGCAGAGGGGCTGAGGCAGAGGTGCAGAGGCAGAGGGGCAGAGGCAGAGGGGCAGAGGCAGGGGGTCAGGGGGGCAGAGGCAAAGGGTTAGAGGCAGAGGGGCAGAGGCAGAGGGGCAGAGGCAGAGTGTCAGAGGGGCAGAGGCAGAGGGTCAGAGGCAGAGGGGCAGAGGCAGAAGGGCAGAGACAGAGGGGCAGATGCAGAGGGGTAGATGCATAGTGTCAGAGGCAGAGGGGCAGAGGCAGTAGGTCAGAGGCAGAGGGTCAGAGGGAGAGGGTCAGAGGCAGAGGGTCAGAGGCAGAGGAGCAGAGGCAGTGGGTCAGAGGCAGAGGGGCAGAGGCAGAGTGGCAGAGGCAGAAGGGCAGAGGCAGAGGGGCAGAGGCAGAGGGGCAGAAGCAGAGGGGCAGAGGCAGGGGGGGCAGAGGCAGAGGGTCAGGGGCAGAGGGGCAGAGGCAGAGGGTCAAAGGCAGAGGGGCAGAGGCCGAGGGGCAGAGGCAGAGGGGCAGAAGCAGAGGGCCAGAGACAGAGGGGCAGAGGCAGAGGGGCAGGGGAAGAGGGGGCCGAGGCAGAGGGGCAGAGGCAGAGGGGCAGAGGCAGAGGGGCAGAGGCAGAGGGGCAGAGGCAGAGGGTCAGGGGCAGAGGGGCAGAGGCAGAGGGGCAGAGGCAGAGGGGCCGAGGCAGAGGGGCAGAGGCAGAGGAGCAGAGGCAGAGGGTCAGTGGCAGAGGGGCAGAGGCAGAGGGTCAGAGGCAGAGGGGCAGAGGCAGAGGGGCAGAGGCAGATGGGCAGAGGCAGAGGGTCAGGGCAGAGGGGCAGAGGCAGAGGGGCAGAGGCAGAGGGGGCCGAGGCAGAGGGGCAGAGACAGAGGGACAGAGGCAGAGGGGCAGAGGCAGAGGGGGCAGAGGCAGAGGGGGAGAGTCAGAGGGGCAGAGGCAGAGGGGCAGTGGCAGATGGGCAGAGGCAGAGGGTCAGGGCAGGGGGGCAGAGGCAGAGGGGCAGAGGCAGAGGGGGCCGAGGCAGAGGGGCAGAGACAGAGGGACAGAGGCAGAGGGGCAGAGGCAGAGGGGGCAGAGGCAGAGGGTCAGGGGCAGAGAGGCAGAGGCAGAGGGTCAGAGGCAGGGGGGTAGACGCAGAGAGGCAGAGGCAGAGGGTCAGAGGCAGAGGGTCAGAGGCAGAGGGGCAGAGGCAGAGGGGCAGAGGCAGAGGGGCAGAGGCAGAGGGGGCCGAGGCAGAGGGGCAGAGGCAGAGGGGCAGAGCATGAGGGGCAGAGGCAGAGGGGCAGAGGCAGAGGGGCAGTGGCAGAGGGGCAGGGGCAGAGGGGTAGAGGGGCAAAGGCAGAGGGGCAGAGGAGGAGGGGCAGAGGCAGAGGGGTAGAGGCAGAGGGGCAGAGGCAGAGGGGGTCGAGGCAGAGGGGCAGAGGCAGAGGGGCAGTCAAGAGGGGCAGAGGCAGAGGGGCAGAGGCAGAGGGGCAGAGGCAGAGGGGCAGAGAGGCAGAGACAGAGGAGCAGAGGAAGAGGGGCAGAGGCAGAGGGGCAGAGGCAGAGGGGCTTAGGCAGAGGGTCAGAGGCAGAGGGGCAGAGGCAGACGGGGCCGAGGCAGTGGGCAGAGGCAGAGGGGCAGAGGCAGAGGGGCAGAGGCAGAGGGGCAGAGGGGCAGAGACAGAGGGGCAGAGGAAGAGGGGCAGAGGCAGAGGGGCAGAGGCAGAGGCTGAGGGGCAGAGGCAGAGGGGCTGAGGCAGAGGAGCACAGGCAGAAGGGCAGAGGCAGAGGGGAGCCGAGGCAGAGGGTCAGAGGCAGAGGGGCAGAGGGAGAGGGGCAGAGGAGCACAGGCAGAAGGGCAGAGGCAGAGGGGAGCCGAGGCAGAGGGTCAGAGGCAGAGGGGCAGAGGGAGAGGGGCAGAGGAAGAGGGGCAGAGGCAGAGGGGCAGAGAGGCAGAGGGGCAGAGGCAAAGGGGCAGAGGCAGAGGGGCAGGGGCAGAGGGGCAGAGGGGCAGAGGCAGAGGGCAGAGGAGGGGGACAGAGGCAGAGGGGCAGAGACAGAGGGGCAGAGGCAGAGGGTCAGGGGCAGAGGGTCAGAGGCAGAGGGGCAGAGGCAGAGGGGGCTGAGGCAGAGGGGCAGAGGCAGAGGGGCAGAGGCAGAGGGGGCCGAGGCAGAGGGGCAGAGGCAGTGGGGCAGAGCAAGAAGGGCAGAGGCAGAGGGGCAGAGGCAAAGGGGCAGAGGCAGAGGGGCAGGGGCAGAGGGGCAGAGGGGCAGAGGCAGAGGGCAGAGGAGGGGGGCAGAGGCAGAGGGGCAGAGGCAGAAGGGCAGAGGCAGAGGGGGCCGAGGCAGAGGGGCAGAGGCAGAGGGCAGTCCAGAGGGGCAGAGGCTGAGGGGCAGAGGCAGAGGGGCAGAGGCAGAGGGGCAGGGGCAGCGGGGCAGAGGGGGCAGAGGGGCAGAGACAGAGGGGCAGAGCAAGAGGGGCAGAGGCAGAGGGAGCAGAGGGGCAGAGACAGAGGGGCAGAGCAAGAGGGGCAGAGGCAGAGGGGCCGAGGCAGAGTGGCCGAGGCAGACTGACCGAGGCAGAGGGGCAGAAGCAGTGGGGCAGCTGCAGAGGAGCAGAGGCAGAGGGGCAGAGGCAGAGGGGGCCAAGGCAGAGGGTCAGAGGCAGAGGAGCAGAGGCAGGGGGGCAGAGGCAGAGGGGCATAGGCAGAGGGGCAGAGGGCAGAGGGGCAGAGAGGCACAGGCAGAAGGTCAGATGCAGAGGGGTAGAGGCAGAGGGGCTGAGGCAGAGGGGATGAGGCAGCGGGGCAGATGCAGAGGGGCAGAGGCAGAGGGTCAGAGGCAGAGGGGCAGAGGCAGAGGGTCAGAGGCAGAGAGGCAGAGGCAGAGGGGCAGAGGAAGAGAGTCAGAGGCAGAGGGGCAAAGGCAGAGGGGCAGAGGCAGAGGGGGCTGAGGCAGAGGGGCGTAGGCAGAGGGGCAGAGGCAGAGGGGCAGAGGCAGAGGGGCAGAGGCAGAGGGGCAGAGGCAGAGGGGGCCGAGGCAGAGGCAGAGGCAGAGGGTCAGAGGCAGAGAGGCAGAGGCAGAGGGGCAGAGGAAGAGAGTCAGAGGAATAGGGCAAAGGCAGAGGGGCAGAGGCAGAGGGGCCGAGGCAGAGGGGCAGAGGCAGGGGGTCAGAGGGGCAGGGGCAGAGGGTCAGGGGCAGAGGGGCAGAGGCAGAGGGTCAGAGGGGCACAGGCAGAGGGTCAGAGGCAGAGGGGCAGATGCAGAAGGGCAGAGACAGAGGGGCAGAGGCAGAGGGGCAGAGGCAAAGTGTCAGAGGCAGAGGGGCAGAGGCAGACTAGGGTCAGAGGCAGAGGGTCAGAGGCAGAGGATCAGAAGCAGAGGGTCAGATGCAGAGGGGCAGAGGCAGAGGGTCAGAGGCCGAGGGGCACAGGCAGAGGGGCAGAGGCAGAGGGGCAGAGGGGCAGAGGAAGAGAGTCAGAGGCAGAGGGCAAAGGCAGAGGGGCAGAGGCAGAGGGGCCGAGGCAGAGGGGGCCGAGGCGGAGGGGCGTAGGCAGAGGGGCAGAGGCAGAGGGCAAAGGCAGAGGGGCAGAGGCAGAGGGGCCGAGGCAGAGGGGGCCGAGGCGGAGGGGCGTAGGCAGAGGGGCAGAGGCAGAGGGGCAGTGGCCGAGGGGCAGAGGCAGAGGGGCAGGGGAAGAGGGGGCCGAGGCAGAGAGGCAGAGGCAGAGGGGCAGAGGCCGGGAGAGGGGCAGAGGAAGAGGGGCAGAGGCAGAGGGGCAGAGAGGCAGAGGGGCAGTGGGCAAAGGCAGAGGGTCAGAGGCAGAGGGGCAGCGGCAGAGGGTCAGTGGAGCAGAGGCAGAGGGTCAGGGGCAGAGGGGCAGAGGCAAAGGGGCATAGGTAGAGGGGCAGAGGCAGAGGGGCAGAGGCAGCGGGGCAGAGGCAGAGGGGCAGAGGCAGAGGGGCAGAGGCAGAGGGACAGAGGCAGAGGGGGCCGAGGCAGAGTGGCAAAGGCAGAGGGCCAGAGGCAGAGGGGCAGAGGCAGAGAAGCTGAGGCAGAGGGGCGTAGGCAGAGGGGCAGAGGCAGAGGGGCAGTGGCAGAGGGGCTGAGGCAGAAGGGCAGAAGCAGTGGAGCAGAGGCAGAAGGGCAAAGGCAGGGGGGCCGAGGCAGAGTGGCCGAGGCAGAATGGCCGAGGAAGAGGGGCAAAAGCAGTGGGGCTGAGGCAGGGGGGCAGAGGCAGAGGGGGCGTGGCAGAGTGGCAGAGGCAGAGGGGCAGAGGCAAAGGGGCAGAGGCCGAGGGGCAGAGGCAGGGGGTCAGAGGGGCAGGGGCAGAGGGTCAGGGGCAGAGGGGCAGAGGAAGAGGGTCAGAGGGGCAGAGGCAGAGGGTCAGAGGCAGAGGGGCAGATGCAGAGGGGCAGAGACAGAGGGGCAGAGGCAGAGGGGCAGAGGCAAAGTGTCAGAGGCAGAGGGGCAGAGGCAGACTAGGGTCAGAGGCAGAGGGTCAGAGGCAGATGATCAGAAGCAGAGGGTCAGATTCAGAGGGGCAGAGGCAGAGGGTCAGAGGCCGAGGGGCAGAGGCAGAGGGGCAGAGGCAGAGGGGCAGAGGCAGATAGGCAGAGGCAGAGGGGCAGAAGCAGAGGGGCAGAGGCAGTGGGGCAGAGGCAGAGGGTCAGGGGCAGAGGGGCAGAGGGGCAGAGGCAGAGGGCAGAGGAGGGGGGCAGAGGCAGAGGGGCAGAGGCAGAGGGCAGTCCAGAGGGGAAGAGGCAGAGGGGTAGAGGCAGAGGGGCAGAGGCAGAGGGGCAGGGGCAGAGGGGCAGAGGGGCAGAGACAGAGGGGCAGAGCAAGAGGGGCAGAGGCAGAGGGGCCGAGGCAGAGGGGCAGAGGCAGAGGGGCAGAGGAAGAGGGGCAGAGGAAGAGAGTCAGAGGCAGAGGGGCAAAGGCAGAGGGGCAGATGCAGAGGGGCAGAGGCAGAGGGGCAGAAGCAGAGTTAGAGGGGCAGGGGCAGAGGGGCAGAGGGGCAGAGGGGCAGAGACAGAGGGGCAGAAGCAGTGGGGCAGAGGCAGAGGGTCAGAAGCAGAGGGGCAGAGGCAGAGGGTCAGAGGCAGAGGGGCAGAGGCAGAGAGGCAGAGGCAGAGGGGCAGATGCAGAGGGGCAGAGGCAGAGGGGCAGAGGCAGAGTTAGAGGGGCAGGGGCAGAGGGGCAGAGGGGCAGAGGGGCAGAGACAGAGGGGCAGAGGAAGAGGGGCAGAGGGGCCGAGGCAGAGTGGCCGAGGCAGACTGGCCGAGGCAGAGGGGCAGAAGCAGTGGGGCAGAGGAAGAGGAGCAGAGGCAGAGGGGCAGAGGCAGAGGGGGCCGAGGCAGAGGGGCAGAGGCAGAGGGGGCCGAGGCAGAGGGTCAGAGGCAGAGGGGCAGAGGGGCAGAGGGGCAGAGGCAGAGGGGCAGAGGCAGAGGGGCAGAGGGGCAGAGGGGCAGAGAGGCACAGGCAGAAGGTCAGATGCAGAGGGGCAGAGGGGCTGAGGCAGAGGGGATGAGGCAGCGGGGCAGATGCAGAGGGGCAGAGGCAGAGGGTCAGAGGCAGAGGGGCAGAGGCAGAGGGTCAGAGGCAGAGAGTCAGAGGCAGAGGGGCAAAGGCAGAGGGGCAGAGGCAGAGTGGGCCGAGGCAGACGGGGCCGAGGCAGAGGGGCGTAGGCAGAGGGGCAGAGGCAGAGGGGCAGAGGCAGAGGGGCAGAGGCAGAGGGGCAGGGGAAGAGGGGGCCGAGGCAGAGAGGCAGAGGCAGAGGGGCAGAGGCAGAGGGGCAGAGGCAGAGGGGCAGAGGAAGAGGGGCAGAGGAAGAGAGTCAGAGGCAGAGGGGCAAAGGCAGAGGGGCAGAGGCAAAGGGGGCCGAGGCAGAGGGGGCCGAGGCAGAGGGGCGTAGGCAGAGGGGCAGAGGAAGAGGGGCAGAGGCAGAGGGGCAGAGGCAGAGGGGCAGGAGAAGAGGGGGCCGAGGTAGAGAGGCAGAGGCAGAGGGGCAGAGGCAGAGGGGCAGAGGCAGAGGGGCAAATGCAGAGGGGCAGTGGCAGAGGGGGCCGAGGCAGAGGGGCGTAGGCTGAGGGACAGAGTCAGAGGGGCAGAGGCAGAGGGGCAGAGGCAGAGGGGCAGGGGAAGAGGGGGCCGAGGCAGAGAGGCAGAGGCAGAGGGGCAGAGGGAGAGGGGCAGAGGAAGAGGGGACAGAGGCAGAGGGGCAGAGAGGCAGAGGGGCAGTGGGCAAAGGCAGAGGGTCAGAGGCAGAGGGGCAGCGGCAGAGGGTCAGTGGAGCAGAGGCAGAGGGTCAAGGGCAGAGGGGCAGAGGCAAAGGGGCATAGGCAGAGGGGCAGAGGCAGAGGGGCAGAGGCAGCGGGGCAGAGGCAGAGGGGCAGAGGGGCAGAGGCAGAGGGACAGAGGCAGAGGGGGCCGAGGCAGAGGGGCAGAGGCAGAGGGCCAGAGGCAGAGGGGCAGAGGCAGAGAAGCTGAGGCAGAGGGGCGTAGGCAGAGGGGCAGAGGCAGAGGGGCAGTGGCAGAGGGGCTGAGGCAGAAGGGCAGAAGCAGTGGAGCAGAGGCAGAAGGGCAAAGGCAGGGGGGCCGAGGCAGAGTGGCCGAGGCAGAATGGCCGAGGCAGAGGGGCAAAAGCAGTGGGGCTGAGGCAGGGGGGCAGAGGCCGAGGGGGCGTGGCAGAGTGGCAGAGGCAGAGGGGCAGAGGCAAAGGGGCAGAGGCCGAAGGGCAGAGGCAGGGGGTCACAGGGGCAGGGGCAGAGGGTCAGGGGCAGAGGGGCAGAGGCAGAGGGTCAGAGGCAGAGGGGCAGATGCAGAGGGGCAGAGACAGAGGGGCAGAGGCAGAGGGGCAGAGGCAAAGTGTCAGAGGCAGAGGGGCAGAGGCAGACTAGGGTCAGAGTCAGAGGGTCAGAGGCAGAGGATCAGAAGCAGAGGGTCAGATGCAGAGGGGCAGAGGCAGAGGGTCAGAGGCCGAGGGGCAGAGGCAGAGGGGCAGAGGCAGAGGGGCAGAGGCAGAGGGGCAGAGGCAGAGGGGCAGAGGCAGAGGGGCAGAGGCAGAGGGGCAGAGGCAGAGGGTCAGGGGCAGAGGGGCAGAGGCAGAGGGTCAGAGGCAGAGGGGCAGAGGCAGAGGGTCAGAGACAGAGGGGCAGAGGCAGAGGGTCAGAAGCAGAGGGTCAGAGGCAGAGGGGCAGAGGCAGAGGGGGCTGAGGCAGAGGGGCAGAGGCAGAGGGGCAGAGGCAGAGGGGCATGGGCAGAGGGGCAGAGGGGCAGAGGCAGAGGGCAGAGGAGGGGGGCAGAGGCAGAGGGGCAGAGACAGAGGGGCATAGGCAGAGGGTCAGAGGCAGAGGGTCAGAGGCAGAGGGGCAGAGGCAGAGGGGGCTGAGGCAGAGGGGCAGAGGCAGAGGGGCAGAGGCAGAGGGGCAGAGGCAGAGGGGCAGGGGAAGAGGGGGCCGAGGCAGAGAGGCAGAGGCAGAGGGGCAGAGGCAGAGGGGCAGAGGCAGAGGGGCAGAGGCAGAGGGGCAGAGGAAGAGAGTCAGAGGCAGAGGGGCAAAGGCAGAGGGGCAGAGGCAAAGGGGGCCGAGGCAGAGGGGGCCGAGGCAGAGGGGCGTAGGCAGCGGGGCAGAGGAAGAGGGGCAGAGGCAGAGGGGCAGAGGCAGAGGGGCAGGAGAAGAGGGGGCCGAGGTAGAGAGGCAGAGGCAGAGGGGCAGAGGCAGAGGGGCAGAGGCAGAGGGGCAAAGGCAGAGGGGCAGAGGCAGAGGGGGCCGAGGCAGAGGGGCGTAGGCTGAGGGACAGAGGCAGAGGGGCAGAGGCAGAGGGGCAGAGGCAGAGGGGCAGGGGAAGAGGGGGCCGAGGCAGAGAGGCAGAGGCAGAGGGGCAGAGGGAGAGGGGCAGAGGAAGAGGGGGCAGAGGCAGAGGGGAAGAGAGGCAGAGGGGCAGTGGGCAAAGGCAGAGGGTCAGAGGCAGAGGGGCAGCGGCAGAGGGTCAGTGGAGCAGAGGCAGAGGGTCAGGGGCAGAGGGGCAGAGGCAAAGGGGCATAGGCAGAGGGGCAGAGGCAGAGGGGCAGAGGCAGCGGGGCAGAGGCAGAGGGGCAGAGGGGCAGAGGCAGAGGGACAGAGGCAGAGGGGGCCGAGGCAGAGGGGCAGAGGCAGAGGGGATGAGGCAGCGGGGCAGATGCAGAGGGGCAGAGGCAGAGGGTCAGAGGCAGAGGGGCAGAGGCATTGGGTCAGAGGCAGAGAGTCAGAGGCAGGGGGGCAAAGCCAGAGGGGCAGAGGCAGAGTTGGCCGAGGCAGACGGGGCCGAGGCAGAGGGGCGTAGGCAGAGGGGCAGAGGCAGAGGGGCAGGGGCAGAGGGGCAGAGGCAGAGGGGCAGGGGAAGAGGGGGCCGAGGCAGAGAGGCAGAGGCAGAGGGGCAGAGGCAGAGGGGCAGAGGCAGAGGGGCAGAGGAAGAGAGTCAGAGGCAGAGGGGCAAAGGCAGAGGGGCAGAGGCAAAGGGGGCCGAGGCAGAGGGGGCCGAGGCAGAGGGGCGTAGGCAGAGGGGCAGAGGAAGAGGGGCAGAGGCAGAGGGGCAGAGGCAGAGGGGCAGGAGAAGAGGGGGCCGAGGTAGAGAGGCAGAGGCAGAGGGGCAGAGGCAGAGGGGCAGAGGCAGAGGGGCAAAGGCAGAGGGGCAGAGGCAGAGGAGGCCGAGGCAGAGGGGCAGAGGAAGAGAGTCAGAGGCAGAGGGGCAAAGGCAGAGGGGCAGAGGCAGAGGGGGCCGAGGCAGAGGGGCGTAGGCAGAGGGGCAGAGGCAGAGGGGCAGAGGCAGAGGGGCAGAGGCAGAGGGGCAGAGGCAGAGGGGGCCGAGGCAGAGGCAGAGGCAGAGGGTCAGAGGCACAGAGGCAGAGGCAGAGGGGCAGAGGAAGAGAGTCAGAGGCAGAGGGCAAAGGCAGAGGGGCAGAGGCAGAGGGGCCGAGGCAGAGGGGGCCGAGGCAGAGGGGCGTAGGCAGAGGGGCAGAGGCAGAGGGGCAGAGGCCGAGGGGCAGAGGCAGAGGGGCAGGGGAAGAGGGGGCCGAGGCAGAGAGGCAGAGGCAGAGGGGCAGAGGGAGAGGGGCAGAGGAAGAGGGGCAGAGGCAGAGGGGCAGAGAGGCAGAGGGGCAGTGGGCAAAGGCAGAGGGTCAGAGGCAGAGGGGCAGCGGCAGAGGGTCAGTGGAGCAGAGGCAGAGGGTCAGGGGCAGAGGGGCAGAGGCAAAGGGGCATAGGCAGAGGGGCAGAGGCAGAGGGGCAGAGGCAGCGGGGCAGAGGCAGAGGGGCAGAGGCAGAGGGGCAGAGGCAGAGGGACAGAGGCAGAGGGGGCCGAGGCAGAGGGGCAGAGGCAGAGGGCCAGAGGCAGAGGGGCAGAGTCAGACAAGCTGAGGCAGAGGGGCGTAGGCAGAGGGGCAGAGGCAGAGGGGCAATGGCAGAGGGGCTGAGGCAGAAGGGGAGAAGCAGTGGAGCAGAGGCAGAAGGGCAAAGGCAGGGGGGCCGAGGCAGTGTGGCCGAGGCAGAATGGCCGAGGCAGAGGGGTAAAAGCAGTGGGGCTGAGGCAGGGGGGCAGAGGCAGAGGCGGCGTGGCAGAGTGGCAGAGGCAGAGGGGCAGAGGCAAAGGGGCAGAGGCCGAG
Source organism: Procambarus clarkii (assembly GCF_040958095.1). Lineage (NCBI taxonomy): Eukaryota > Metazoa > Arthropoda > Malacostraca > Decapoda > Cambaridae > Procambarus > Procambarus clarkii. The sequence goes on along the minus strand of NC_091210.1, from coordinate 10,953,658 downwards.
GGGCAGAGGCAGGGGGTCAGAGGGGCAGGGGCAGAGGGTCAGGGGCAGAGGGGCAGAGGCAGAGGGTGAGAGGGGCAGAGGCAGAGGGTCAGAGGCAGAGGGGCAGATGCAGAGGGGCAGAGACAGAGGGGCAGAGGCAGAGGGGCAGAGGCAAAGTGTCAGAGGCAGAGGGGCAGAGGCAGACTAGGGTCAGAGGCAGAGGGTCAGAGGCAGAGGATCAGAAGCAGAGGGTCAGATGCAGAGGGGCAGAGGCAGAGGTTCAGA
>NC_091210.1:10919859-10952894 GCF_040958095.1 Procambarus clarkii | reverse complement strand
GGCAGTGTTGGATGGTGGTGTCTTTGGCAGTGTTGGGTGGTGGTGTCTCAGGCAGAGTTTGATGGTGGTGTCTGAGGCACTGTTGGGTAGTAGTGTCTGAAATAGTGTTGGGTGGTGGTGTCTGAGGCAGTGTTGGGTGGTGGTGACTGTGGCACTGTTTGGTGGTGATGTCTGAGGCAGTGTTGGGTGGTGGTGTCTGAGGCAGTGTTCGGTGGTGGTGCCTGAGTCAGTGGTTGTGTGGTGGTGTCTTAGGCAGTGTTGGGTGGTGGTGTCTGAGGCAGTGTTGGGTTGTGATGTCTGAGGCAGTGTTGGGTTGTGGTGTCTGAGGCAGTGTTGGGTTTTGGTGTCTGAGGCGGTGTTGGGTGGTGGTGTCTGAGGCAGTGTTGGATGGTGGTGTCTAAGGCAGTGTTGGGTGGTGGTGTCTGAGGCAGTGTTGGGTGGTGGTGTCTCAGGCAGTGTTGGGTGGTGGTGTCTCAGGCAGTATTGGGTGGTGGTGTCTGAGGCAGTGTTGGGTGGTGGTGTCTGAGGCAGTGTTGGGTTGTGGTGTCTGAGGCAGTGTTGGCTGGTGGTGTCTGAGGCAGTGTTGGGTGGTGGTGTCTGAGGAAGAGTTGGGTGGTGGTGTCTGAGGCAGTGTTGGGTGGTGGTGTCTGAGGCATTGTTGGGTAGTGGTGTCTGAGGAAGGGTTGGGTTGTGGTGTCTGAGTCAGTCTTCGGTGGTGGTGTCTGATGGAGTGGTTGGGTGGTGGTGTCTGAGGCAGTGTTGGGTGGTGGTGTCTGAGGCAGTGTTGGGTGGTGATGTCTGAGGCAGTGTTGGGTGGTGGTGTCTGAGGCAGTGTTGGGTGGTGGTGCCTGAGGCAGTGATGGGTGGTGGTGTCTGAGGCAGTGTCGGGGGGTGGTCTCTGAGGCAGTGTTGAGTGGTGGTGTCTGAAGAAGTGTTGGGTGGTGGTGTCTGAGGCAGTGATGGGTGGTGGTGTCTGATGTAGTGTTGGGTGGTGGTGTCTGAGGCAGTGTTGGGTGGTGGTGTCTGAGATAGTGTTTGGTGGTGGTGTCTGAGGCACTGTTGGGTGGTAATGTCTGAAATAGTGATGGGTCGTGGTGTCTGAGGCAGTGTTGGGTGGTGGTGTCTGAGGCAGTGTTGAGTGGTGGTGTCTGAGGCAGTGTTGGGTGGTTGTGTCTGAGGCAGTGTTGGGTGGTTGTGTCTGAGGCAGTGTTGGGTGGTTGTGTCTGAGGCAGTGTTAGGTGGTGGTGTCTGAGGCAGTGTTGGGTTTTGGTGTCTGAGGCAGTGTTGGGCTTTGGTGTCTGAGGCAGTGTTGGGTTTTGGTGTCTGAGGCAGTGTTGGGTTTCGGTGTCTGAGGCAGTGTTGGGTTTTGGTGTCTGAGGCAGTGTTGGGTGGTGGTGTCTGAGGCAGTGTTGGGTGGAGGTGTCTGAGGCAGTGGTTGTGTTTTGGTGTCTGAGGCAGTGTTAGGTTGTGGTGTCTGAGGCAGTGTTGGGTGGTGGTGTCTGAGGCAGTGTTGGGTGGTGGTATCTGAGGCAGTGTTGAGTGGTGGTGTCTGAGGCAGTGTTGGGTGGTGGTGTCTGAGGCAGTGTTGGGTTTTGGTGTCTGAGGCAGTGTTGGGTGGTGGTGCCTGAGGCAGTGTTGGGTGGTGGTGTCTGAGGCAGTGTTGGGTGGTGGTGCCTGAGGCAGTGGGTGGGTGGTTGTGTCTGAGGCAGTGTTGGGTGGTGGTGTCTGAGGCAGTGTTGGGTGGTGGTGTCTGAGGCAGTGTTGGGTGGTGGTGTCTAAGATAGTGTTGGGTGGTGGTATCTGAGGCAGTGGTTGTGTGGTGGTGTCTGAGCAAGGGTTGGGTGGTGGCTGATGTAGTGTTGGGTGGTGGTGTCTGAGGCAGTGTTGGGTGGTGGTGTGTGAAGAAGTGTTGGGTGGTAGTGCCTGAGCTAGTTTTGTGTGGCGGTGTGTGAGGCAGTGCTGGGTAGTGGTTTATTAGGAAGTGTTGGGTAGTTGTGTCTTAGGCAGTGTTGGGTGGTGGTGTCTGAGGCATTGTTGGGTGGTGGAGTCTGAGGGAGTGTTTGGTGGTGGTGTCTGAGGCACTGTTGGGTGGTAGTGTTTGAAATAGTGTTGGGTGGTGGTGTCTGAGGCACTATTGGGTGGTAGTGTCTGAAATAGTGTTGGGTGGTGGTGTCTGAGGCAGTGTTGGGTACTGGTGTCTTAGGCAGTGTTGGGTTTTGGTGTCTGAGGCAGTGTTGGGTAGTGGTGTCTGAGGAAGGGTTGGGTTGTGGTGTCTGAGTCAGTCTTCGGTGGTGGTGTCTGATGGAGTGGTTGGGTGGTGGTGTCTGAGGCAGTGTTGGGTGGTGGTGTCTGAGGCAGTGTTGGGTGGTGATGTCTGAGGCAGTGTTGGGTGGTGGTGTCTGAGGCAGTGTTGGGTGGTGGTGCCTGAGGCAGTGATGGGTAGTGGTTCTGAGGCAGTGTCGGGGGGTGGTCTCTGAGGCAGTGTTGAGTGGTGGTGTCTGAAGAAGTGTTGGGTGGTGGTGTCTGAGGCAGTGATGGGTGGTGGTGTCTGAGGCAGTGTTGGGTGGTGGTGTCTGAGGCAGTGTTCGGTGGTGGTGTCTGAGATAGTGTTTGGTGGTGGTGTCTGAGGCACTGTTGGGTGGTAATGTCTGAAATAGTGATGGGTCGTGGTGTCTGAGGCAGTGTTGGGTAGTGATGTCTTAGGCAGTGTTGGGTGGTGGTGTCTGAGGCAGTGTTGGGTTTTGGTGTTTGAGGCAGTGTTGGGTGGTAGTGTCTGAGGCAGTGTTGAGTGGTGGTGTCTGAGGCAGTGTTGGGTGGTTGTGTCTGAGGCAGTGTTGGGTGGTAGTGTCTGAGGCAGTGTTGAGTGGTGGTGTCTGAGGCAGTGTTGGGTGGTTGTGTCTGAGGCAGTGTTGGGTGGTTGTGTCTGAGGCAGTGTTGGGTGGTTGTGTCTGAGGCAGTGTTGGGTGGTGGTGCCTGAGCTTGTTTTGTGTGGCGGTGTGTGAGGCAGTGTTGGGTAGTGGTTTATTAGGAAGTGTTGGGTAGTTGTGTCTTAGGCAGTAGTGGGTGGTGGTGTCTGAGGCAGTGTTGGGTGGTGGAGTCTGAGGGAGTGTTTGGTGGTGGTGTCTGAGGAAGGGTTGGGTGGTGGTGTCTGAGGAAGGGTTGGGTGGTGGTGTCTGAGGCAGTGTTGGCTGGTGGTGTCTGAGGCAGTGTTGGGTGGTGGTGTCTTAGGAAGGGTTGGGTGGTAGTGTCTGAGGCAGTGTTGGGTGGTGGAGTCTGAGGCAGTGTTGGGTGGTGGAGTCTGAGGCAGTGTTGGGTGGTGGAGTCTGAGGCAGTGTTGGGTGGTGGTGTCTGAGGCAGTGTTGAGTGGTGGTGTCTGAGGCAGTGTTGGGTGGTTGTGTCTGAGGCAGTGTTGGGTGGTTGTGTCTGAGGCAGTGTTGGGTGGTTGTGTCTGAGGCAGTGTTAGGTGGTGGTGTCTGAGGCAGTGTTGGGTTTTGGTGTCTGAGGCAGTGTTGGGCTTTGGTGTCTGAGGCAGTGTTGGGTTTTGGTGTCTGAGGCAGTGTTGGGTTTTGGTGTCTGAGGCAGTGTTGGGTTTTGGTGTCTGAGGCAGTGTTGGGTGGTGGTGTCTGAGGCAGTGTTGGGTGGAGGTGTCTGAGGCAGTGGTTGTGTTTTGGTGTCTGAGGCAGTGTTGGGTTGTGGTGTCTGAGGCAGTGTTGGGTGGTGGTGTCTGAGGCAGTGTTGGGTGGTGGTGTCTGAGGCAGTGTTGGGTGGTGGTGTCTGAGGCAGTGTTGGGTGGTGGTGTCTGAGGCAGTGTTGGGTTTTGGTGTCTGAGGCAGTGTTGGGTGGTGGTGTCTGAGGCAGTGTTGGGTGGTGGTGTCTGAGGCAGTGTTGGGTTTTGGTGTCTGAGGCAGTGTTGGGTGGTGGTGCCTGAGGCAGTGTTGGGTGGTGGTGTCTGAGGCAGTGTTGGGTGGTGGTGCCTGAGGCAGTGGTTGTGTGGTTGTGTCTGAGGCAGTGTTGGGTGGTGGTGTCTGAGGCAGTGTTGGGTGGTGGTGTCTGAGGCAGTGTTGGGTTTTGCTGTCTGAGGCAGTGTTGGGTGGTGGTGTCTGAGGCAGTGTTGGGTGGTGGTGTCTGAGGCAGTGTTGGGTGGTGGTGTCTAAGATAGTGTTGGGTGGTGGTGTCTGAGGCAGTGGTTGTGTGGTGGTGTCTGAGGAAGGGTTGGGTGGTGGTTGATGTAGTGTTGGGTGGTGGTGTCTGAGGCAGTGTTGGGTGGTGGTGTGTGAAGAAGTGTTGGGTGGTAGTGCCTGAGTTAGTTTTGTGTGGCGGTGTGTGAGGCAGTGTTGGGTAGTGGTTTATTAGGAAGTGTTGGGTAGTTGTGTCTTAGGCAGTGTTGGGTGGTGGTGTCTGAGGCAGTGTTGGGTGGTGGTGTCTGAAGCAGTGTTGGGTGGTGGTGTCTGAGATAGTGTTTGGTGGTGGTGTCTGAGGCACTGTTGGGTGGTAATGTCTGAAATAGTGATGGGTCGTGGTGTCTGAGGCAGTGTTGGGTAGTGATGTCTTAGGCAGAGTTGGGTGGTGGTGTCTGAGGCAGTGTTGGGTTTTGGTGTCTGAGGCAGTGTTGGGTGGTAGTGTCTGAGGCAGTGTTGAGTGGTGGTGTCTGAGGCAGTGTTGGGTGGTTGTGTCTGAGGCAGTGTTGGGTGGTAGTGTCTGAGGCAGTGTTGAGTGGTGGTGTCTGAGGCAGTGTTGGGTGGTTGTGTCTGAGGCAGTGTTGGGTGGTTGTGTCTGAGGCAGTGTTGGGTGGTTGTGTCTGAGGCAGTGTTGGGTGGTGGTGCCTGAGCTAGTTTTGTGTGGCGGTGTGTGAGGCAGTGTTGGGTAGTGGTTTATTAGGAAGTGTTGGGTAGTTGTGTCTTAGGCAGTGTTGGGTGGTGGTGTCTGAGGCAGTGTTGGGTGGTGGAGTCTGAGGGAGTGTTTGGTGGTGGTGTCTGAGGAAGGGTTGGGTGGTGGTGTCTGAGGAAGGGTTGGGTGGTGGTGTCTGAGGCAGTGTTGGCTGGTGGTGTCTGAGGCAGTGTTGGGTGGTGGTGTCTTAGGAAGGGTTGGGTGGTAGTGTCTGAGGCAGTGTTGGGTGGTGGAGTCTGAGGCAGTGTTGGGTGGTGGAGTCTGAGGCAGTGTTGGGTGGTGGAGTCTGAGGCAGTGTTGGATGGTGGTGTCTTAGGCAGTGTTGAGTGGTGGTGTCTGAGGCAGTGTTGGGTGGTTGTGTCTGAGGCAGTGTTGGGTGGTTGTGTCTGAGGCAGTGTTGGGTGGTTGTGTCTGAGGCAGTGTTAGGTGTTGGTGTCTGAGGCAGTGTTGGGTTTTGGTGTCTGAGGCAGTGTTGGGCTTTGGTGTCTGAGGCAGTGTTGGGTTTTGGTGTCTGAGGCAGTGTTGGGTTTTGGTGTCTGAGGCAGTGTTGGGTTTTGGTGTCTGAGGCAGTGTTGGGTGGTGGTGTCTGAGGCAGTGTTGGGTGGAGGTGTCTGAGGCAGTGGTTGTGTTTTGGTGTCTGAGGCAGTGTTGGGTTGTGGTGTCTGAGGCAGTGTTGGGTGGTGGTGATTGAGGCAGTGTTGGGTGGTGGTGTCTGAGGCAGTGTTGGGTGGTGGTGTCTGAGGCAGTGTTGGGTGGTGGTGTCTGAGGCAGTGTTGGGTTTTGGTGTCTGAGGCAGTGTTGGGTGGTGGTGCCTGAGGCAGTGTTGGGTGGTGGTGTCTGAGGCAGTGTTGGGTGGTGGTGCCTGAGGCAGTGGTTGGGTGGTTGTGTCTGAGGCAGTGTTGGGTGGTGGTGTCCGAGGCAGTGTTGGGTGGTGGTGTCTGAGGCAGTGTTGGGTGGTGGTGTCTAAGATAGTGTTGGGTGGTGGTGTCTGAGGCAGTGGTTGTGTGGTGGTGTCTGAGGAAGGGTTGGGTGGTGGCTGATGTAGTGTTGGGTGGTGGTGTCTGAGGCAGTGTTTGGTGGTGGTGTGTGAAGAAGTGTTGGGTGGTAGTGCCTGAGCTAGTTTTGTGTGGCGGTGTGTGAGGCAGTGTTGGGTAGTGGTTTATTAGGAAGTGTTGGGTAGTTGTGTCTTAGGCAGTGTTGGGTGGTGGTGTCTGAGGCATTGTTGGGTGGTGGAGTCTGAGGGAGTGTTTGGTGGTGGTGTCTGAGGCACTGTTGGGTGGTAGTGTCTGAAATAGTGTTGGGTGGTGGTGTCTGAGGCACTGTTGGGTGGTAGTGTCTGAAATAGTGTTGGGTGGTGGTGTCTGAGGCAGTGTTGGGTACTGGTGTCTTAGGCAGTGTTGGGTTTTGGTGCCTGAGGCAGTGTTGGGTAGTGGTGTCTGAGGAAGGGTTGGGTTGTGGTGTCTGAGTCAGTCTTCGGCGGTGGTGAGTAGTAGGGAGGAAGAGCCAGCGGCTCCTTTTTTTTGGGGGGGGAGAGGACCCCTGTGGACTGTAAGAGCCAGCGGCTCCTTTTTTTTTCTGGGGAAAAAAGGGGCCTGTGCGTTGCCATGGTTTTCAGGTGAATTTGGGGGGGGGAAAAAGGGCCTGTGCGTTGCCATGGTTTTCAGGTGAATTTGGGGAGTCACAGATTTGGAATTAGGGAGTTCTTATAATGAAAAATAATGGCATACAAGTTTGTTAAAGTTCTTATGAGAAAAATAATTTCCGAGACTTAGAAGTTTGTTAAGGCCTTATGGGACAAATTCAAGTAACGTATGTAGCTCTTTAGGGTTTCCATGAGAACTCTACGGACATATTTTACATGTTTTCAACTTACAAAATCGTCTATGTAAGCCTTAGTTATTCATATAAATTTAGAAAATCACCTGTGTAAGTCATGGTTTTCAGGGTTTCGTACATCACACCTCCTCCCTCCCCCCTTACCTCGCAATCTCTCGCGTCACCTTTATTTACCTTACGCCCGGCCAGCCAGTCGGCTCTTATCTTATCTTATCTTCTTCATAATATCTGGACCGTCCCTCCTCTCTCTCTCTCTCATCTTCATATTATTCCCTCTTCCTATTTTCTGACATACTAATATTTTATTCATTTTTCATTAACCAGTCAGTTTTATACAAATCAACCGAAGCATCTCAATGTAACCTTTAATACTGAAACTGTCTCAGAGACTATCTAAGCTGGCCCCAGCTACCTGCCCCAGGCTATCTGCCCGAGGCAATCATCACCTGATTACCTGCCCCAGACATCTACCAGTCATTGTCGGCGTTCGCAACCGTAATAATTTATATATATATACATTAAGCGTTAATAAAACTTATTTATTTATTTATAATTTATTTAGTCATCTAATTCATAGTTTACACAATTTATAATAAAAGAGTTTATTCCCAGTATTCGCCAATCATTCTCGCTATTAATAAAACAGCCAAACGCTCACTCAGGGGCACACTATCGTTATTACGCTCATTCAGGGGCCCCCTCAGATCGCCAAAGTCTCAGAGGCCTACACTTTCAGTCAACATTCAATCTTCATCCTGTTCACAAGGTTCCCCTAGCCTAGTCATATCATCATGTCAGTGTGTCCTCTGTGCCTGTCTCCTATCAACAACGAAATCGTTCATGTGTGTCAAACACGATGTTTAACATGCCTAGGTGAAATGTCCATCAACGCTCTTCAGGAATGCAGACTGTACTGTATAGGATGCAACGGGCCTACACCGCCTGGACATTTTGACGTAACCTGTACCAGCTGCGGACAACTCTATTGTGCAAATCGTAAGTACCGCTTTTTCTCGCACATTCAATAAACTTTCAAAGAAAATATATATCCGAAACACACACACACACATACATACAGACAGTCAATTTATATATATTATTTTCATTTCAGTTCATGGTTCTACTTCCTGCCCATACTGTCGTTTCTCCGTTAACCGGGAACCTCCCACCGAAGCCAGAAACGTCATTGAACCTCCACCCAAACGCCGTCGCATCATAAATAACCGTACGTTTTCACAATAATTTTCGTAATTTAAAAGTTAATAATTGTATATTTTAACAAGTGTATAAACAAGTAATAAGTACTCATACAGAAAAATGTTTCCATTACAGGAGTTCCTATTCGTGATCAAGAGAATCTCATACTTGGTGGAATCAACATCCCAGCTCGTAAGTATTATTATTATTTATCTGTAATTCAGTTTTTCCTCTTATTTAGACTTTTTGCTTTCCATTTTTGATAATTCCTCTTATTTACACGCTATTTTCCTATTAAGGTTTTCAAATCATCTTATTGTTTTCAAATTTGTTTTCCTCTTAATGTTTATTCATTGCTAATATTATATTACAGAATCTCCCCTGGATTCAACCCAACCCTCTGAGTGGAGCACGCCTGTACGCAGTCAACCCCAGCTGTCCCAGGAGCTAGAAGAAGATGCACCAGACGGCAACCAGCAGGCATCCTCAGATGAAGAAGAAGAAGACAATCAACCCCCTGTTCACGACATATCAGATGAAGAAGTCAACGCTCCAGATTCCCCAGAGGTACTTAACTTAGATAACGTTGTTCCGCGAGTGTTAGAAGTCATTAACCATTTCGAAGGTTCATTCTCGAGACATTCGTTCTCCATTCCCGGACATTTAGACGCTGACCCCAGCTTATATATAAATAGGTATAGGGAATTTTTTATAGAATATATAGACAATCAGTTCAGACAAATACAGGAAGAATTCCCTCCCTCATTTCACATTTACCCAGACGTAAGCCTAATTCTGCAAAAACTTAATCATGCCGACAATCAATATGAAATATTAGACGAAGTATTTTCAATTAGAGGAGAAACTCAGACTGTTACACAGGAAGAGGTTGAAGTTCTCGTAAATTCATGGGTTGACGAAATGTCTGCTAAAATTGACGAATGCCTAAAAAATGTCCAATCCTCAAGTGTAGGAATTCATTCCATGTCAGGCTTTGCCATTAATTTTTCATATATTCGCCACCCTATGCACCTTGGATCTTACGTACCATATCCTGCAAAATTAAAGGGTAAAGAATCGGTATTTAATCCTGAAAGTGAAGGAGATGAGTGTTTGTTACAGTGCATTGCGGCATATAAAAACTTAGCATTGGGCAGGACTATAAAAAACGTTAGACATCATTACAAAAGCCTTCAATGGTGTAGAAGATTCGTAGTATGGGCAGATGAAATCAGATTCCCCGTATCATTTGATAACCTTAAGAAAATAGAGAAGCTTAACAAAATTTCTATTTATATTTATACAATAACTCATGAAAGTAACAGATACTATCTTAGTTTAGCTAGGAAAAGCCAAGAAAAGTATGCCGATAAAGTCCCTTTGTTGTTATTAGAAGGCAAGCATCTCTGTCTTATCAAGGACTTTGATAAATTTGTAAAGAATATTAACCATAATCAGTATAAAATTCCTGACAATCATAAATTCTGCAAAATTTGCCTTTTGCATGCTCCCTTAGATGAAATTCAGGCTCACGAAGAGTCATGCACTGTATCCCAAGTATTTTCGTTCTATAATCCTAGTGATAAAATCAGTTTTAAAAATTACGGTAGGACCTATAGCCCAACTCACACCGCCTATTACGATTTTGAATGTCTATTAGACCGTCAAAATCCTAGAGGCATGGTGGAATGTAAGCATAAAGCAATTGCTTATGCTTACATGATTTTAGACAGGGAATTCAATGTCGTAGAAACGTATTCATACGTAGGCCCAGACGCGGTCAATCATTTTATTACAAAGCTAGAAGCCTCATGGAAAGCTATTCATGCTCAGCTCCCCAACTTCCCTAAGAACTTGTCTAGAGAACAGGAAAGAATGTTTCAAAGACAAAATACGTGTCAATTGTGTCATCAAACTTTCAAGGATAAGAAAGATAAACATAGACATCATAATCATGCTATTCAGGAAAATAATTACTTAGGTGCTTATTGTGCTCGTTGCAATTTACAATGTAAAAATGCTCGTAGATACTTGACCACATTTTCCCATAATGCTGCATATGATCTGGGAATTATACTTAAAGAACTGTCCAAAAATCCTCACCGCGATGTAGAAATTCTAACCAAGGAAGGATTGAAATTTATGCAAGTCATCATAGGTAAACTTAAATTCCTAGATAGCCTAGCTCTCCTTAATGGGTCATTAGGAACCTTAGCAAGCGAGCACGTTGCCGGTAAGAAAGCTACCAAGTACACTGAACACATACTAAATGGCGTATCCGATGAAGCTAAAGCTCTGTTAATTAAAGGTAAGCAAAGCCTATGTTATGATTATATTTCTTCCATGGACGTGTTAGATGAACCTCAGCTCCCTTCGCGAGATAAGTTTTACAATGTTTTACATGACTCTCCACTGTCTGAAGAAGATTATAACAATGCTCTTAAAGTATTTAATTTAGGGAACTGTACAAACATCAAGGATTACCTCATGTTATATTTAAAAGTTGACGTGGGAATGCTAGTTGATATATTTACACTTTGGCGAACATCACTGAAAGAAATTTATGAACTAGATATTGTTTTCTATGTATCACTTCCTAGTTATGCTTGGGACGCTTTCTTATTTAAATCAAAAGTTGTACTTGACTATGTGTATGATCAGAATATATATGATTTGTTGAGAAGGAATCTTAGAGGAGGGTTCACATCTTCCATTAGACAATTTACACAGGCTGTTAACGAGCACACTACATCTAACCCCAGCTCTGATGACGATACTCACATTTTGTACCTCGACTTTAACAGCTTATATGCAGCGTGCATGGCTGAGGTACTTCCCCAGGGAGGGATTAGACAATTAACTGACCTTGAGCGGGATACCTTATTAGGGCAAGGGTTACAACATATCCCCTGTGATCAAGACAAAGGTTATTGGATTTTATGCGATACAAAACATGTATCTCCCGAGGTAGCCAGGTATACTGATGATCTGCCCCTTGTACTGTCTCATACTAATATAACGGAGGAGTTTTTGTCAGAGTACAGTAAGAAAACCCTTAATGATGAAAAACGTAAGCTCCCACCTAAAAATACTAAGTTAATTGCATCCCACTTGCCCCAAAACGACTACTTAGTAAGCCTTGATTTCCTTCAATTGCTATTAAAACTTGGACTAGAAGTTGAACGAGTAAAAACAATCTATGAATTTAAACAGGCTCCATATTTAAAAGATTTTATTTCAACCAACATTCGAGAACGAGCCAATACCACCTGTAAAGTTAAAGGAAAAGCTTTTAAACTCATAAGTAATAGTCTGTACGGGAAATCAATGACAAATATATCTCGATATGCTAATACTCACCATCTAGTAACGACAAAACATTCATTCTTAACTCATGCAAGAAACCCTTTGTATAAACGAGCTGTCTCTTTAGGTCAAGATAGGGTTCTCTGTACAGTAATGAAAGACATCCTTAAAGTTACCACTCCTTCTTACATGGGATATCAGATCTTGCAGATAGCCAAGAGGCGTTTATACGAGTTCTGGTATAATGTAGTTAAAGCCCATTATGGGGAGAGAGCTAGACTAATTTATACGGATACAGACTCATTCATATTTACTCTGACCTGTAAAGATGCTTTCCAAGAAATGACAAAAGCTCCTCTAGTAGATTATATGGATTTCAGTAATTTCGACAAAGATCATCCCATGTATTCTGCTACTCGTAAAGGTGAACTAGGACTCCTCAAGTCAGAAGTAAAGCAGAAAATCATAACTGAATTAATTGCACTCAAGCCTAAAACTTATTCTCTCCTAACCCTTGATAATGAACATTTATGTAAATGTAAAGGGATTCCTTATCACCAACAAAAGAAAATAACACATGCATCTTTTCAGAACACATTAGAGACAAATACAACTTTTAATTTTGTATCCCGATCTATTCGTAATGTTAATGGACAGATATGCACGTGTAAAACAACTAAGCGCGGTCTGTCAGCTTTTGATGACAAGAGGTACCTCATTAGTCCCACAGAGTCATTAGCTTACGGTCACCCAGACATTCCAGAGCGTGAGGTACAGGTACAGGTAGAGGAAGAGGTACAGGAAGAGGTACAGGTAGAGGAAGAGGTGCAGGTAGGTGATCCAGTAATTGTAGATAATCCCCAACCAAGACGTCAATTGTTCCCTATTTTTAATCTTTGGGAAAAGCGGGATAGAGTCGCTCAGCAATTATTCCCTAACAACAACTAAGTCTGTTACTGTATTGTCTATGTATTATCTATAACTATATTCAAATGTCTATGATATTGTATTGGCTATGATTTGTTACTGTATTTGTTATGAAAATGACTAAGATTTGTTACTGTATTGGATATGATTTGTTACTGTATTGGATATGTTATGACTATGATTTAATGTCTATGATAATGTATATTCTATGATTTTATTACTGTATTTGATATGTTCAAATTGCTATTTTAAGACTTATTTATTTATTACTGTATTGGATATGTTATGACTAAGATTTTATTGGCTATGATATTTGATATTCTATGATTTTATTTCTGTATTGGATACGAAATGACTATGATTTAAATGCCTATAATAATGTATATTCTATGATTTTATTACTGTATTGGATATGTTATGACTATGATTTTATTGGCTATGATATTGTATATTCTATGATTTTATTACTGTATTGGTTATGTTATGACTATGATTTTATTGGTTATGTTTAAATAAAACTCGAATGTAGATTTCGTTTAAATACTCCTTTCATTATATATTTGTAGTTAGTCTATTGAATCCTAGCAACATGGAAGGGCAGAAAAAAGTTATTACTGAATCCCAGTTGAATATATTTAGTGAACCGTCAAGAATTATTATTGCTGGATTTTCAAATGGTGGGAAGAGCTATTTATGTGCTAAAATGATAGAGAAATATCAGCAGAACTTTGCAAAAATAATTATCTGTGGAAGTGGGTATAAAGAGTTGAGAACTAATCCACTCTTTAAACATAAGATATCTTTTTACTCTGAAATTGTAAACCCTTTAGATGATCGTGATCCAGAGGACACATCTCATATATTAGTTGTTTATGATGACTTGTATGTTGAATCTACAAACTCTAAAATAGTAAGTGATATATTTACTAAGGGACGGCATGAGAACATCTCTGTTATTTTTATAACCCAAAATATATTTTTCAGTGGGAAATTTTCTAGATCTATAAGTTTAAATGCTTCTCATTTTATTCTGCTTAAATCAAGAGACTTGTCCCAGATAGAAACATTAGGCAGACAAATATTCGGAAAACAAGATGCCAAGAAATTTTTAGATATATATAAGAAAGTAATTTCTCGACAGTATGGGTATTTACTTGTTGACTTGGGCGTTAAAACACCTGAATCCATAATATTTAGGGGAAATATTGTAAATGAACCCCCATATGAAATAGTGTATCAATGGTGAACATTACACAAACTCTTAATAAGATATACAATGACCCCAAGTCTATAGGTGGGTTTGGTGGCGTTTTAAAATTGTATAAGGCTGCAAAGAAAACAATCCCTGAAATAACTATAAAAGATGTGAAAGACTATTTAAAAACGTCTAATGCTTATACCTTACATCTATTAAAAAAACGTAAATTTAAACGAAGACGTATCTTAGCACCTAGACCTAAAGCTTTCTTTACCAGTGACTTGGCTGATATGACATTGTTAGCTAAGCACAACAATGATATTAAATATTTATTAGTTTGTGTTGATATATTTTCAAGGTTTGCACATGTAGTTCCACTATCCACTAAATCAGGTCAGAGTGTAAGTGAAGCCATGAAAGCTGTTCTGGATTTACCTTCATCAAAAGGTGTAAGGAAGCTTAACACTGATAAGGGCGGTGAATTCTATAATAAATATATGAAACGATTGTTAGACAGTAAAAACATTGATCTGTACAGTGTATTTTCTCAGGAAACTAAAGCCAGCATTGCAGAGAGATTTATAAGAACATTGAAAACTAAGATATATAAATATTTAACGGCTTATAACACCTTAACCTATATAAATGTTTTACCTGATATGGTTAAAACGTATAATAGAACACCACATAGAGGATTAAAGGGGAAAATACCTATTGATGTACATGCTTTATCTTCGTCTCAAGATGTGACTAGGCAATTTAAGCTCATGTATAAAGGAGAGCAGCAGACTAAGCCACGCATCAGTAATCATCTGTCTGTAGGAGATACAGTACGGCTTGCCTTATCTAATCGTATTTCAAAGTTCAAAAGAGGTTTTCATCAACAGAACACTAAGGAAATATTTACAATTGCTCAAATTGATACTAAACAACCCGTGCCTTTATATTATCTAAAGGACTTAAATAATAGACTTATAGAAGGCGGATTTTATAGAGAGGAGTTGACTCCCACCTACTTGTCAGATACATTTGAAATTGAGAGAATTATAAGTAAACGTAAAGTTGGTAATACTACTTTATATAAAGTTAGATACGTCGGTTACGACAGTTCATTTGATCAGTGGGTGAATTCAGATGACGTGAAGAAACTATGAAGAAGCAGCCCTTAGTTAGCAAGTATCGTGGATTTATTGAACTATTAGCTAGATTAGGATATAATTCTAGGAAAAAGTTAATTAAGACTCTTAAAAAGGAACATATACTTTGCTTATCAGAAATATTTAATAATTTCTTAAAAAATAAAATTGAAGTTGGGAAGCCTATTTTAAAGAGACTTTCTAAATATAGAGCTCTACTCCATACATTAGCCTGTAAGAAGAAAGCTATTTCACTCAAGAAAGACATATTAACGAGTAAAAGAGGAGGTAATTTATTGGGCATTTTACTTCCCATAGCTATAAATTTCATTTCAAGGCTATTTAATAAGGAATAATGAAAGAATTCTATCTTGTACCACGAAAAGCTATTGATCAACAGAAGCCTACGGCAGTAAGTGTTGAGAAGCCTACGACGACAGTGAGAACAAATCCTGTTATACAACACTTGATAGACTTAAGATTAAAGCTTAAGGATTATGATTTTGCTGTCTCCTTGTTAAATTATTTTAATACAACTGGACTTGTAAAGTGGGATGAGGAAGGGAACATTACATCGCCAGTTACTGGGATCAATATTGTTGATGACGTTTTAGGCAGGATGTGCACTCCGAAATTGTTATTCCCAGAAGATAAACTGCCAATAGCAAAGTTGTTCTTCTCTTTGACCTCTACACCTAAGAATTTATTTAGAAATGTAGATGCGAAAAATCAAGTGTTTTCTCCTCCAAGTTTGAAGAGGAAGATCAAGGCTGTAGATGAAGGAGAGTCTACCTGGATATCATATTAAGGTGAGTTTCTGTTTATTTTTATCATTTACTATTAGTCTACAGGATGGATAGTTACGTTATATATGCAGCGAGTAACTCTGATACTGATGTATTTAA
Organism: Procambarus clarkii; assembly: GCF_040958095.1. Taxonomy (NCBI): domain Eukaryota; kingdom Metazoa; phylum Arthropoda; class Malacostraca; order Decapoda; family Cambaridae; genus Procambarus; species Procambarus clarkii. The sequence goes on along the minus strand of NC_091210.1, from coordinate 10,937,502 downwards.
AAACAATGCTCCCAATGCTTTTGAAAATAGATTACATAATCAGCTGCCTTTAGACCCGAATAAAGCTTATGAAGTGTGCCTGAAGAATATATTCCTGCCTCCATCTTATTTCGCTGTTAGGAGGAATGACCCGGAAAGTTTTATTTCAGTTCAACTTCTAGTGTCTAATAAAAATTTATCTGATTTGAGTACGGTGAATACATCTTTCACTTTAAAGTCGGATATTTTAGCCAGTGATAATTGCATAGAGCTAACGACTATTTTAAATAGAGAAATTTCTACTATATTTTCAAAAGGTTCACTGAGTTTTATAGGACCCGTACTTAATTATAATTTCCCAGATCACGGGGACGTTTATATGAAATATGATTCGAGTATTAATCGAATTAAGTTTAATGCAGCATTTAGTGAGAAGTTGTTAAAATTATTTATTACAAAGGATGGAAAATTAGTTGTTCGAATTTCTTTATCTTTCGGTCGAAATATATGTAAAGTTATTGGAGCTGAAGTAGGTAAAGCCTATGATATTTTTATTATGAATAAGCTACCTAATAACAGGTTATCTGTACAAGATACTTGCTATTATCATCCTAGGCCAGGAGGCCGTATAGATTTCTTGTGTGTATATTGTGATAAGGTGCAGCCCACCATGTTTGGTAATCAGATTGTAAATATCTTGGATGTTGTTTCGTTTCAAAGTAATGTAACACACAGGAAATTATATAAACCTTTAAATACGACTAATATTGATGGCATCAGTATTAGATTAACAGATCAAGATGGGGAGCCTGTATATTTTGAAAAGGATGGATGTACGATTGCAGTATTACATATTAGACCCGTTGATATATAATGGCATGAGTAGAGGGAGTTTATCATTCTCTCTTGGCCTGTTTAAACATGAGGGTCGGGTTTGTACCGCTGTCTGTTGACGAGGTAGGGCGATTTATCGCTCCTCGAGGGAAGAGAGGTGGAGCACTGGACGATATTACTGTTTTTGATAGAAGACATTTAAGAGGAGGTGGAATATTAAGTTTCTTAACTGGTCTAGCTCGTAGAGCAACTCCTTTCCTATTAAAAACTATTATGCCAGCAGCATTGACAATGGGACAGAATGTTTTGCAGGATATAAATGCTGGTCAAGGTACTTTGAAAGATTCAATTAGAAAACGCGGTATGGAAACATTGAAAAGTATAGGTCCTAAATTGTTAGCAGGTGGCCGAATAACGAAAAGAAAAACGAAAAGACCTGCCTATATAAAGAAAATGGATAGATATAAAGACGTGTTTTCATAAAACAGTACTAGTTGTATGCTAGACGCAGACAGTACTAGTTGTATGCTAGACGCAGACATGATGAGTGTAAATGCTCCTAGTGCAGCATTGCAAGTTCCTTTAGAAAATTATACAGCTGCTATAAGCGATGGCTTTCCTAAAGTTAGTCCTCATAGAATGGTTGAAAGTACTATATTTTCAAGACAGACACAGGATATTTTACCTGTGAATTCAAGTATTAACAATAAATTTAAAGACTCTTATATTGAATTTCGTATCCCGGGAGTTAAGGGTCAATTTATTGATCTTTCGAGCTTGACGCTAGAACTGATGGTTGAATTAACGGGACCTGACGGAATTACGGCTTTAGCGGATATTAAAAACGCATCAATAGTCAATGGCTTGTCCCAGACAATGTTTAAAGCTGTAACTGTTTATTTAAATGAGCAAGTGGTGGAAACTAATTCACTATTTTCATATTTATCATATGTAAAGCTAATGACAACGCTTTCTGAATGTAAAGCTGAAAGATTTAAAGAACTGACGTATTTCTATAATGATGTTTTCCCTGAAAAATATGATGTAGATTATTTTAAGAATGCCTCAGAAGACCTTAAATCTAGATTTGTAAAGTTAAAAACTGAGGGAGTAAATTGTTGCTTTAAACTGCTATTGGACATTACAACTTTGAGCGAATATCTTTTGGATGGAATTGATATTCGTTTGAGATTAGAACTTAACAGTGATCCGTGGGTTATAAACAGTATTGAATCTAGATATAAGTTTAACATAAAACTAGCTAGAATGTGGATTGATCGGATAACTCCATTTGCATCTGGATTGGAGGCTATTAATAGAGCTCTGGCTGAACAAAATACGCCAGTTACATATACGTTTGATAAGACACTCCACAAGACGTTCATTCTTGGTAATGGGCAGCAGAGATTAAGTATTGACCAGCCATGGGGGAGCATTATCCCAGATAAATTATTTATTATGATGATGGATATGGAAGCAATATCAGGAGCGTATACACTTAATCCACTTTATTTCGATCACTGCGATTTATCTAATGTATATATTACACGTGATGGGACAAACTTATTTAATATAACTTGCAAGTTCCCGAATAAATGTTCGAAACTATACTACGAGACTCAAAATACAGTAGGCTTTAATGCTTGTAATACCTTGACATATAATTCATTTATAAAAGGAAGAACATTACTGGCATTTAGACTAACGCCTGAGGAATTGAGAGATACCCTTCCTATAGAGGCTTCGGGCAACCTGAGAATTACATTAGAATTTGCTGTTCCAGCGAAATCAAATAAAGTTATTATTTTATTCGGAATTACAACGGGAGTATTGAGAATTTATTCAGATAGGCGAGTTGTGTGTGATACAAGAGCATGAACTGCAAACAAATTAATACGGCATTGAACGATATGAAAGGTAGTAAAGCTAAATATATTGGATGCTATTTAGCGACGGATATATATAGAATAATGAAGCAAATACGGGACAGACCGATTATGTTTATAATAAATACCTTAGGAAGAGACTCTAAGGAAGTAATGGGTCACTGGATTGCTGTATATAAATCTAAACGGAAAATAGTTATACTCGATTCATATGGAATAAATGTGTATTCGCCATATATTTCGGAGTTTTTAAATTATTATAAAGACTGTGATGTATACACGTTTACAGAGAGACTTCAGAGTTTAAATACTTACGTATGCGGGCTATATGCGATGTTTTTCTGTTACCATCTTTCAAACAAGGATCTAAAAACTGCAATAAAGCTATTTGAAACTAGTTTTACTTATGGAGAATATATGCAGAATGATAGGAACGTAATGAGGCTATCTTATGCTTTATTTAAAAATATGCCGAGCTGCTATGAAACGCTGTGTTATGATAAGAGCGATATTTGTTGGAAAATGTGCTTGGAGACGACTGGCTGAATGAGGCTATAACAAATTATCTAACGGAAAATGGTGAGCACATTTGTTTCGAGGTTTTATGTGTCTGATAAATATTGTACATGTGTAAACGCTATCTGAAACTGTTATTCTTTATTTACAGAGATGAAGAGTGAATAGGACGGATATTATACAAGCGGATTGAGGAGCGAGCTTCTTAGAACTTCGGGCTAAATGAGTCGTTTATTATAAATTGTGTAAACTATGAATTAGATGACTAAATAAATTATAAATAAATAAATAAGTTTTATTAACGCCTAATGTATATATATATAAATTATTACGGTGGTGAACGCCGACAATGACTGGTAGATGTCTGGGGCAGGTAATCAGGTGATGATTGCCTCGGGCAGATAGCCTGGGGCAGGTGGCTGGGGCCAGCTTAGATAGTCTCTGAGGCAGTTTCAGTATTAAAGGTTACATTGAGATGCTTCGGTTGATTTGTATAAAACTGACTGGTTAATGAAAAATGAATAAAATATTAGTATGTCAGAAAATAGGAAGAGGGAATAATATGAAGATGAGAGAGAGAGAGAGGAGGGACGGTCCAGATATTATGAAGAAGATAAGATAAGATAAGAGCCGACTGGCTGGCCGGGCGTAAGGTAAATAAAGGTGACGCGAGAGATTGCGAGGTAAGCGAGAGGGAGGGAGGGGGGTGTGAGGTACGAGTGGGAGACGCAGGGGGAGGGAAAGGTGAGGGAGGGGATGGCTGTGAAATGATTCAGATATACTAGTTTCTAAGTAAGAATCCAACTTAAACATATACAGCCTAAATATCTGTTTTATTATGGGTAGGAACTCTGAAAAAAAATTCTCCCATAAGAACTTTTTAACAAACTCGTATGACATTATTTACATCATAAGAAACCTTAACAAACTTCTATGTCTCGGAAATTATTTTCATCATAAGAAATCCTTACTTCTAAAATCTGTGACTGACAAAATTTACCTGAAACCCTGGCTAACACGCGGGATATTTCCCAGAAAAAAAAAGGAGCCGCTGGCTCTTACAGTCCACAGGGGTCCTCCGGCCTGAAAAAAAAGGAGCCGCTGGCTCTTACAGTCCACAGGGGTCCTCCGGCCTGAAAAAAAAAGGAGCCGCTGGCTCTTACAGTCCACAGGGGTCCTCTCCCCAAAAAAAAAAGGAGCCGCTGGCTCTTCCTCCCTACTACTGTGGTGTCTGATGGAGTGGTTGGGTGGTGGTGTCTGAGGCAGTGTTGGGTGGTGGTGTCTGAGGCAGTGTTGGGTGGTGATGTCTGAGGCAGTGTTGGGTGGTGGTGTCTGAGGCAGTGTTGGGTGGTGGTGCCTGAGGCAGTGATGGGTGGTGGTGTCTGAGGCAGTGTCGGGGGGTGGTCTCTGAGGCAGTGTTGAGTGGTGGTGTCTGAAGAAGTGTTGGGTGGTGGTGTCTGAGGCAGTGATGGGTGGTGGTGTCTGAGGCAGTGTTGGGTGGTGGTGTCTGAGGCAGTGTTGGGTGGTGGTGTCTGAGATAGTGTTTGGTGGTGGTGTCTGAGGCACTGTTGGGTGGTAATGTCTGAAATAGTGATGGGTCGTGGTGTCTGAGGCAGTGTTGGGTAGTGATGTCTTAGGCAGTGTTGGGTGGTGGTGTCTGAGGCAGTGTTGGGTTTTGGTGTCTGAGGCAGTGTTGGGTGGTAGTGTCTGAGGCAGTGTTGAGTGGTGGTGTCTGAGGCAGTGTTGGGTGGTTGTGTCTGAGGCAGTGTTGGGTGGTAGTGTCTGAGGCAGTGTTGAGTGGTGGTGTCTGAGGCAGTGTTGGGTGGTTGTGTCTGAGGCAGTGTTGGGTGGTTGTGTCTGAGGCAGTGTTGGGTGGTTGTGTCTGAGGCAGTGTTGGGTGGTGGTGCCTGAGGCATTGTTGGGTGGTGGAGTCTGAGGGAGTGTTTGGTGGTGGTGTCTGAGGCACTGTTGGATGGTAGTGTCTGAAATAGTGTTGGGTGGTGGTGTCTGAGGCACTGTCGGGAGGTAGTGTCTGAAATAGTGTTGGGTGGTGGTGTCTGAGGCAGTGTTGGGTACTGGTGTCTTAGGCAGTGTTGGGTTTTGGTGTCTGAGGCAGTGTTGAGTTGTGGTGTTTGAGGCAGTGTTGGGTTGTGGTGTCTGAGGCAGTGTTGGGTTTTGGTGTCTGAGGCGGTGTTGGGTGGTGGTGTCTGAGGCAGTGTTGGGTGGTGGTGTCTGAGGCAGTGTTGGGTGGTGGTGTCTGAGGCAGTGTTGGGTGGTGGTGTCTCAGGCAGTGTTGGGTGGTAGTGTCTGAGGCAGTGTTGGGTGGTGGTGTCTGAGGCAGTATTGGGTGGTGGTGTCTCAGGCAGTGTTCGGTGGTGGTGTCTGAGGCAGTGATGGGTGGTGGTGTCTGAGGCAGTGTTGGGTGGTGGTGTCTGAGGCAGTGTTGGGTGGTGGTGTCTGAGGCAGTGTTGGGTGGTGGTGTCTGAGGCAGTGTTGGGTGGTGGTGTCTGAGGCAGTGTTGGGTGGTGGTGTCTGAGGCAGTGTTGGGTTGTGGTGTCTGAGGCAGTGTTGGGTTTTGGTGTCTGAGGCAGTGTTGGGTGGTGGTGCCTGAGGCAGTGTTGGGTGGTGGTGTCTGAGGCAGTGTTGGGTGGTGGTGCCTGAGGCAGTGGTTGGGTGGTTGTGTCTGAGGCAGTGTTGGGTGGTGGTGTCCGAGGCAGTGTTGGGTGGTGGTGTCTGAGGCAGTGTTGGGTGGTGGTGTCTAAGATAGTGTTGGGTGGTGGTGTCTGAGGCAGTGGTTGTGTGGTGGTGTCTGAGGAAGGGTTGGGTGGTGGCTGATGTAGTGTTGGGTGGTGGTGTCTGAGGCAGTGTTGGGTGGTGGTGTGTGAAGAAGTGTTGGGTGGTAGTGCCTGAGCTAGTTTTGTGTGGCGGTGTGTGAGGCAGTGTTGGGTAGTGGTTTATTAGGAAGTGTTGGGTAGTTGTGTCTTAGGCAGTGTTGGGTGGTGGTGTCTGAGGCATTGTTGGGTGGTGGAGTCTGAGGGAGTGTTTGGTGGTGGTGTCTGAGGCACTGTTGGGTGGTAGTGTCTGAAATAGTGTTGGGTGGTGGTGTCTGAGGCACTGTTGGGTGGTAGTGTCTGAAATAGTGTTGGGTGGTGGTGTCTGAGGCAGTGTTGGGTACTGGTGTCTTAGGCAGTGTTGGGTTTTGGTGTCTGAGGCAGTGTTGGGTAGTGGTGTCTGAGGAAGGGTTGGGTTGTGGTGTCTGAGTCAGTCTTCGGTGGTGGTGTCTGATGGAGTGGTTGGGTGGTGGTGTCTGAGGCAGTGTTGGGTGGTGGTGTCTGAGGCAGTGTTGGGTGGTGATGTCTGAGGCAGTGTTGGGTGGTGGTGTCTGAGGCAGTGTTGGGTGGTGGTGCCTGAGGCAGTGATGGGTGGTGGTGTCTGAGGCAGTGTCGGGGGGTGGTCTCTGAGGCAGTGTTGAGTGGTGGTGTCTGAAGAAGTGTTGGGTGGTGGTGTCTGAGGCAGTGATGGGTGGTGGTGTCTGAGGCAGTGTTGGGTGGTGGTGTCTGAGGCAGTGTTGGGTGGTGGTGTCTGAGATAGTGTTTGGTGGTGGTGTCTGAGGCACTGTTGGGTGGTAATGTCTGAAATAGTGATGGGTCGTGGTGTCTGAGGCAGTGTTGGGTAGTGATGTCTTAGGCAGTGTTGGGTGGTGGTGTCTGAGGCAGTGTTGGGTTTTGGTGTCTGAGGCAGTGTTGGGTGGTAGTGTCTGAGGCAGTGTTGAGTGGTGGTGTCTGAGGCAGTGTTGGGTGGTTGTGTCTGAGGCAGTGTTGGGTGGTAGTGTCTGAGGCAGTGTTGAGTGGTGGTGTCTGAGGCAGTGTTGGGTGGTTGTGTCTGAGGCAGTGTTGGGTGGTTGTGTCTGAGGCAGTGTTGGGTGGTTGTGTCTGAGGCAGTGTTGGGTGGTGGTGCCTGAGGCATTGTTGGGTGGTGGAGTCTGAGGGAGTGTTTGGTGGTGGTGTCTGAGGCACTGTTGGGTGGTAGTGTCTGAAATAGTGTTGGGTGGTGGTGTCTGAGGCACTGTCGGGAGGTAGTGTCTGAAATAGTGTTGGGTGGTGGTGTCTGAGGCAGTGTTGGGTACTGGTGTCTTAGGCAGTGTTGGGTTTTGGTGTCTGAGGCAGTGTTGGGTTGTGGTGTTTGAGGCAGTGTTGGGTTGTGGTGTCTGAGGCAGTGTTGGGTTTTGGTGTCTGAGGCGGTGTTGGGTGGTGGTGTCTGAGGCAGTGTTGGGTGGTGGTGTCTGAGGCAGTGTTGGGTGGTGGTGTCTGAGGCAGTGTTGGGTGGTGGTGTCTCAGGCAGTGTTGGGTGGTGGTGTCTCAGGCAGTGTTGGGTGGTGGTGTCTGAGGCAGTATTGGGTGGTGGTGTCTCAGGCAGTGTTCGGTGGTGGTGTCTGAGGCAGTGATGGGTGGTGTTGTCTGAGGCAGTGTTGGGTGGTGGTGTCTGAGGCAGTGTTGGGTGGTGGTGTCTGAGGCAGTGTTGGGTGGTGGTGTCTGAGGCAGTGTTGGGTGGTGGTGTCTGAGGCAGTGTTGGGTGGTGGTGTCTGAGGTAGTGTTGGGTTGTGGTGTCTGAGGCAGTGTTGCGTGGTGGTGTCTGAGGCAGTGTTGGGTGGTGGTGTCTGAGGCAGTGTTGGGTGGTGGTGTCTGAGGCAGTGTTGGGTGGTGATGTCTGAGGCAGTGTTGGGTGGTGGTGTCTGAGGCAGTGTTGGGTTTTGGTGTCTGAGGCAGTGTTGGGTGGTGGTGCCTGAGGCAGTGTTGGGTGGTGGTGTCTGAGACAGTGTTGGGTGGTGGTGCCTGAGGCAGTGGTTGGGTGGTTGTGTCTGAGGCAGTGTTGGGTGGTGGTGTCTGAGGCAGTGTTGGGTGGTGGTGTCTGAGGCAGTGTTGGGTGGTGGTGTCTAAGATAGTGTTGGGTGGTGGTGTCTGAGGCAGTGGTTGGGTGGTGGTGTCAGAGGCAGTGTTGGGTGGTGGTGTCTGATGCAGTGTTGGGTGGTGGTGTCTGAGGCAGTGTTGGGTGGTGGTGTCTGAGGCAGTGTTGGGTTGTGGTGTCTGAGGCAGTGTTGGCTGGTGGTGTCTGAGGCAGTGTTGGGTGGTGGTGTCTGAGGAAGGGTTGGGTGGTGGTGTCTGAGGCAGTGTTGGGTGGTGGTGTCTGAGGCAGTGTTGGGTGGTGGTGTCTGAGGAAGGGTTGGGTTGTGGTGTCTGAGTCAGTCTTCGGTGGTGGTGTGTGATGGAGTGGTTGGGTGGTGGTGTCTGAGATAGTGTTTGGTGGTGGTGTCTGAGGCACTGTTGGGTGGTAATGTCTGAAATAGTGATGGGTCGTGGTGTCTGAGGCAGTGTTGGGTAGTGATATCTTAGGCAGTGTTGGGTGGTGGTGTCTGAGGCAGTGTTGGGTTTTGGTGTCTGAGGCAGTGTTGGGTGGTAGTGTCTGAGGCAGTGTTGAGTGGTGGTGTCTGAGGCAGTGTTGGGTGATTGTGTCTGAGGCAGTGTTGGGTGGTTGTGTCTGAGGCAGTGTTGGGTGGTTTTGTCTGAGGCAGTGTTGGGTGGTGGTGTCTGAGGCAGTGTTGGGTGGTGGTGTCTGAGGCAGTGTTGGGTTTTGGTGTCTGATGCAGTGTTGGTTGGTGGTGCCTGAGGCAGTGTTGGGTGGTGGTGTCTGAGGCAGTGTTGGGTGGTGGTGCCTGAGGCAGTGGTTGGGTGGTTGTGTCTGAGGCAGTGTTGGGTGGTGGTGTCTGAGGCAGTGTTGGGTGGTGGTGTCTGAGGCAGTGTTGGGTGGTGGTGTCTAAGATAGTGTTGGGTGGTGGTGTCTGAGGCAGTGGTTGTGTGGTGGTGTCTGAGGAAGGGTTGGGAGGTGGTGTCTGAAATAGTGTTGGGTGGTGGTGTCTGAGGCAGTGTTGGGTGGTGGTGTCTGAGGCAGTGGTTGTGTTTTGGTGTCTGAGGCAGTGTTGGGTGGTGGTGTCTGAGGCAGTGTTGGGTGGTGGTGTCTGAGGCAGTGTTGGGTGGTGGTGTCAGAGGCAGTGTTGGGTGGTGGTGTCTGAGGCAGTGTTGGGTGGTGGTGTCTGAGGCAGTGGTTGTGTTTTGGTGTCTGAGGCAGTGTTGGGTGGTGGTGTCTGAGGCAGTGTTGGGTGGTGGTGTCTGAGGCAGTGTTGGGTGGTGGTGTCTGAGGCAGTGTTGGGTGGTGGTGTCTGAGGCAGTGTTGGGTTTTGGTGTCTGATGCAGTGTTGGGTGGTGGTGCCTGAGGCAGTGTTGGGTGGTGGTGTCTGAGGCAGTGTTGGGTGGTGGTGCCTGAGGCAGTGGTTGGGTGGTTGTGTCTGAGGCAGTGTTGGGTGGTGGTGTCTGAGGCAGTGTTGGGTGGTGGTGTCTGAGGCAGTGTTGGGTGGTGGTGTCTAAGATAGTGTTGGGTGGTGGTGTCTGAGGCAATGGTTGTGTGGTGGTGTCTGAGGAAGGGTTGGGTGGTGGTGTCTGAAATAGTGTTGGGTGGTGGTGTCTGAGGCAGTGGTTGGGTGGTGGTGTGTGAAGAAGTGTTGGGTGGTAGTGCCTGAGCTAGTTTTGTGTGGCGGTGTGTGAGGCAGTGTTGGGTAGTGGTTTATTAGGAAGTGTTGGGTAGTTGTGTCTTAGGCAGTGTTGGGTGGTGGTGTCTGAGGCAGTGTTGGGTGGTGGAGTCTGAGGGAGTGTTTGGTGGTGGTGTCTGAGGCACTGTTGGGTGGTAGTGTCTGAAATAGTGTTGGGTGGTGGTGTCTGAGGCACTGTTGGGTGGTAGTGTCAGAAATAGTGTTGGGTGGTGGTGTCTGAGGAAGTGATGGGTACTGGTGTCATAGGCAGTGTTGGGTGGTGGTGTCTGAGGTAGTTTTAGGTGGTGGTATCTGAATTAGTGTTGGGTGGTGGTGTCTGAGGCAGTGTTGGGTGGTAGTGTCAAAGGCAGAGTTGGTTGGAGGTTGTTTCTGATTCAGTGTTGGGTGGTGGTGTCTGAGGAAGTGTTAGGTAGTGGTGTCCAAGGCAGTGTTGGTTGGTTGTTGCGTCTGAGGCAGTGTTGGGTGGTGGTGTCTGAGGCATTAGTTGATTGGTGGTGTCTGAGGCAGTTGTTGGGTGGTGGTATCTGAGGCAGTGTTGGGTGGTAGTGTCTGAGGCAGTGTTGGCTGGTGGTGTGTGAGGAAGTGTTGGGTGGTGGTGTCTGAGGCAGTGTTGGGTGGTGGTGTGTGAGGAAGTGTTGGGTGGTGGTGTCTGAGGCAGTGTTGGGTTGTGGTGTCTGAGTCAGTCTTCGGTGGTGGTGTCTGATGGAGTGGTTGGGTGGTGGTGTCTGAGATAGTGTTTGGTGGTGGTGTCTGAGGCACTGTTGGGTGGTAATGTCTGAAATAGTGATGGGTCGTGGTGTCTGAGGCAGTGTTGGGTAGTGATATCTTAGGCAGTGTTGGGTGGTGGTGTCTGAGGCAGTGTTGGGTTTTGGTGTCTGAGGCAGTGTTGGGTGGTAGTGTCTGAGGCAGTGTTGAGTGGTGGTGTCTGAGGCAGTGTTGGGTGGTTGTGTCTGAGGCAGTGTTGGGTGGTTGTGTCTGAGGCAGTGTTGGGTGGTTTTGTCTGAGGCAGTGTTGGGTGGTGGTGTCTGAGGCAGTGTTGGGTGGTGGTGTCTGAGGCAGTGTTGGGTTTTGGTGTCTGAGGCAGTGTTGGGTTTTGGTGTCTGAGGCAGTGTTGGGTTTTGGTGTCTGAGGCACTGTTGGGTTTTGGTGTCTGAGGCAGTGTTGGGTTTTGGTGTCTGAGGCAGTGTTGGGTGGTGGTGTCTGAGGCAGTGTTGGGTGGTGGTGTCTGAGGCAGTGGTTGTGTTTTGGTGTCTGAGGCAGTGTTGGGTGGTGGTGTCTGAGGCAGTGTTGGGTGGTGGTGTCTGAGGCAGTGTTGGGTGGTGGTGTCTGAGGCAGTGGTTGTGTTTTGGTGTCTGAGGCAGTGTTGGGTGGTGGTGTCTGAGGCAGTGTTGGGTGGTGGTGTCTGAGGCAGTGTTGGGTGGTGGTGTCTGAGGCAGTGTTAGGTGGTGGTGTCTGAGGCAGTGTTGGGTGGTGGTGTCTGAGGCAGTGTTGGGTTTTGGTGTCTGATGCAGTGTTGGGTGGTGGTGCCTGAGGCAGTGTTGGGTGGTGGTGTCTGAGGCAGTGTTGGGTGGTGGTGCCTGAGGCAGTGGTTGGGTGGTTGTGTCTGAGGCAGTGTTGGGTGGTGGTGTCTGAGGCAGTGTTGGGTGGTGGTGTCTGAGGCAGTGTTGGGTGGTGGTGTCTAAGATAGTGTTGGGTGGTGGTGTCTGAGGCAGTGGTTGTGTAGTGGTGTCTGAGGAAGGGTTGGGTGGTGGTGTCTGAAATAGTGTTGGGTGGTGGTGTCTGAGGCAGTGGTTGGGTGATGGTGTCTGAAATAGTGTTGGGTGGTGGTGTCTGAGTCCGTGTTGGGTGTTGGTGACTGATGTAGTGTTGGGTGGTGGTGTCTGAGGCAGTGTTGGGTGGTGGTGTGTGAAGAAGTGTTGGGTGGTAGTGCCTGAGCTAGTTTTGTGTGGCGGTGTGTGAGGCAGTGTTGGGTAGTGGTTTATTAGGAAGTGTTGGGTAGTTGTGTCTTAGGCAGTGTTGGGTGGTGGTGTCTGAGGCATTGTTGGGTGGTGGAGTCTGAGGGAGTGTTTGGTGGTGGTGTCTGAGGCACTGTTGGGTGGTAGTGTCTGAAATAGTGTTGGGTGGTGGTGTCTGAGGCACTGTTGGGTGGTAGTGTCTGAAATAGTGTTGGGTGGTGGTGTCTGAGGCAGTGTTGGGTACTGGTGTCTTAGGCAGTGTTGGGTTTTGGTGTCTGAGGCAGTGTTGGGTAGTGGTGTCTGAGGAAGGGTTGGGTTGTGGTGTCTGAGTCAGTCTTCGGTGGTGGTGTCTGATGGAGTGGTTGGGTGGTGGTGTCTGAGGCAGTGTTGGGTGGTGGTGTCTGAGGCAGTGTTGGGTGGTGATGTCTGAGGCAGTGTTGGGTGGTGGTGTCTGAGGCAGTGTTGGGTGGTGGTGCCTGAGGCAGTGATGGGTGGTGGTGTCTGAGGCAGTGTCGGGGGGTGGTCTCTGAGGCAGTGTTGAGTGGTGGTGTCTGAAGAAGTGTTGGGTGGTGGTGTCTGAGGCAGTGATGGGTGGTGGTGTCTGAGGCAGTGTTGGGTGGTGGTGTCTGAGGCAGTGTTGGGTGGTGGTGTCTGAGATAGTGTTTGGTGGTGGTGTCTGAGGCACTGTTGGGTGGTAATGTCTGAAATAGTGATGGGTCGTGGTGTCTGAGGCAGTGTTGGGTAGTGATGTCTTAGGCAGTGTTGGGTGGTGGTGTCTGAGGCAGTGTTGGGTTTTGGTGTCTGAGGCAGTGTTGGGTGGTAGTGTCTGAGGCAGTGTTGAGTGGTGGTGTCTGAGGCAGTGTTGGGTGGTTGTGTCTGAGGCAGTGTTGGGTGGTAGTGTCTGAGGCAGTGTTGAGTGGTGGTGTCTGAGGCAGTGTTGGGTGGTTGTGTCTGAGGCAGTGTTGGGTGGTTGTGTCTGAGGCAGTGTTGGGTGGTTGTGTCTGAGGCAGTGTTGGGTGGTGGTGCCTGAGGCATTGTTGGGTGGTGGAGTCTGAGGGAGTGTTTGGTGGTGGTGTCTGAGGCACTGTTGGGTGGTAGTGTCTGAAATAGTGTTGGGTGGTGGTGTCTGAGGCACTGTCGGGAGGTAGTGTCTGAAATAGTGTTGGGTGGTGGTGTCTGAGGCAGTGTTGGGTACTGGTGTCTTAGGCAGTGTTGGGTTTTGGTGTCTGAGGCAGTGTTGGGTTGTGGTGTTTGAGGCAGTGTTGGGTTGTGGTGTCTGAGGCAGTGTTGGGTTTTGGTGTCTGAGGCGGTGTTGGGTGGTGGTGTCTGAGGCAGTGTTGGGTGGTGGTGTCTGAGGCAGTGTTGGGTGGTGGTGTCTGAGGCAGTGTTGGGTGGTGGTGTCTCAGGCAGTGTTGGGTGGTGGTGTCTCAGGCAGTGTTGGGTGGTGGTGTCTGAGGCAGTATTGGGTGGTGGTGTCTCAGGCAGTGTTCGGTGGTGGTGTCTGAGGCAGTGATGGGTGGTGTTGTCTGAGGCAGTGTTGGGTGGTGGTGTCTGAGGCAGTGTTGGGTGGTGGTGTCTGAGGCAGTGTTGGGTGGTGGTGTCTGAGGCAGTGTTGGGTGGTGGTGTCTGAGGCAGTGTTGGGTGGTGGTGTCTGAGGTAGTGTTGGGTTGTGGTGTCTGAGGCAGTGTTGCGTGGTGGTGTCTGAGGCAGTGTTGGGTGGTGGTGTCTGAGGCAGTGTTGGGTGGTGGTGTCTGAGGCAGTGTTGGGTGGTGTTGTCTGAGGCAGTGTTGGGTGGTGGTGTCTGAGGCAGTGTTGGGTTTTGGTGTCTGAGGCAGTGTTGGGTGGTGGTGCCTGAGGCAGTGTTGGGTGGTGGTGTCTGAGACAGTGTTGGGTGGTGGTGCCTGAGGCAGTGGTTGGGTGGTTGTGTCTGAGGCAGTGTTGGGTGGTGGTGTCTGAGGCAGTGTTGGGTGGTGGTGTCTGAGGCAGTGTTGGGTGGTGGTGTCTAAGATAGTGTTGGGTGGTGGTGTCTGAGGCAGTGGTTGGGTGGTGGTGTCAGAGGCAGTGTTGGGTGGTGGTGTCTGATGCAGTGTTGGGTGGTGGTGTCTGAGGCAGTGTTGGGTGGTGGTGTCTGAGGCAGTGTTGGGTTGTGGTGTCTGAGGCAGTGTTGGCTGGTGGTGTCTGAGGCAGTGTTGGGTGGTGGTGTCTGAGGAAGGGTTGGGTGGTGGTGTCTGAGGCAGTGTTGGGTGGTGGTGTCTGAGGCAGTGTTGGGTGGTGGTGTCTGAGGAAGGGTTGGGTTGTGGTGTCTGAGTCAGTCTTCGGTGGTGGTGTGTGATGGAGTGGTTGGGTGGTGGTGTCTGAGATAGTGTTTGGTGGTGGTGTCTGAGGCACTGTTGGGTGGTAATGTCTGAAATAGTGATGGGTCGTGGTGTCTGAGGCAGTGTTGGGTAGTGATATCTTAGGCAGTGTTGGGTGGTGGTGTCTGAGGCAGTGTTGGGTTTTGGTGTCTGAGGCAGTGTTGGGTGGTAGTGTCTGAGGCAGTGTTGAGTGGTGGTGTCTGAGGCAGTGTTGGGTGATTGTGTCTGAGGCAGTGTTGGGTGGTTGTGTCTGAGGCAGTGTTGGGTGGTTTTGTCTGAGGCAGTGTTGGGTGGTGGTGTCTGAGGCAGTGTTGGGTGGTGGTGTCTGAGGCAGTGTTGGGTTTTGGTGTCTGATGCAGTGTTGGTTGGTGGTGCCTGAGGCAGTGTTGGGTGGTGGTGTCTGAGGCAGTGTTGGGTGGTGGTGCCTGAGGCAGTGGTTGGGTGGTTGTGTCTGAGGCAGTGTTGGGTGGTGGTGTCTGAGGCAGTGTTGGGTGGTGGTGTCTGAGGCAGTGTTGGGTGGTGGTGTCTAAGATAGTGTTGGGTGGTGGTGTCTGAGGCAGTGGTTGTGTGGTGGTGTCTGAGGAAGGGTTGGGAGGTGGTGTCTGAAATAGTGTTGGGTGGTGGTGTCTGAGGCAGTGTTGGGTGGTGGTGTCTGAGGCAGTGGTTGTGTTTTGGTGTCTGAGGCAGTGTTGGGTGGTGGTGTCTGAGGCAGTGTTGGGTGGTGGTGTCTGAGGCAGTGTTGGGTGGTGGTGTCAGAGGCAGTGTTGGGTGGTGGTGTCTGAGGCAGTGTTGGGTGGTGGTGTCTGAGGCAGTGGTTGTGTTTTGGTGTCTGAGGCAGTGTTGGGTGGTGGTGTCTGAGGCAGTGTTGGGTGGTGGTGTCTGAGGCAGTGTTGGGTGGTGGTGTCTGAGGCAGTGTTGGGTGGTGGTGTCTGAGGCAGTGTTGGGTTTTGGTGTCTGATGCAGTGTTGGGTGGTGGTGCCTGAGGCAGTGTTGGGTGGTGGTGTCTGAGGCAGTGTTGGGTGGTGGTGCCTGAGGCAGTGGTTGGGTGGTTGTGTCTGAGGCAGTGTTGGGTGGTGGTGTCTGAGGCAGTGTTGGGTGGTGGTGTCTGAGGCAGTGTTGGGTGGTGGTGTCTAAGATAGTGTTGGGTGGTGGTGTCTGAGGCAATGGTTGTGTGGTGGTGTCTGAGGAAGGGTTGGGTGGTGGTGTCTGAAATAGTGTTGGGTGGTGGTGTCTGAGGCAGTGGTTGGGTGGTGGTGTGTGAAGAAGTGTTGGGTGGTAGTGCCTGAGCTAGTTTTGTGTGGCGGTGTGTGAGGCAGTGTTGGGTAGTGGTTTATTAGGAAGTGTTGGGTAGTTGTGTCTTAGGCAGTGTTGGGTGGTGGTGTCTGAGGCAGTGTTGGGTGGTGGAGTCTGAGGGAGTGTTTGGTGGTGGTGTCTGAGGCACTGTTGGGTGGTAGTGTCTGAAATAGTGTTGGGTGGTGGTGTCTGAGGCACTGTTGGGTGGTAGTGTCAGAAATAGTGTTGGGTGGTGGTGTCTGAGGAAGTGATGGGTACTGGTGTCATAGGCAGTGTTGGGTGGTGGTGTCTGAGGTAGTTTTAGGTGGTGGTATCTGAATTAGTGTTGGGTGGTGGTGTCTGAGGCAGTGTTGGGTGGTAGTGTCAAAGGCAGAGTTGGTTGGAGGTTGTTTCTGATTCAGTGTTGGGTGGTGGTGTCTGAGGAAGTGTTAGGTAGTGGTGTCCAAGGCAGTGTTGGTTGGTTGTTGCGTCTGAGGCAGTGTTGGGTGGTGGTGTCTGAGGCATTAGTTGATTGGTGGTGTCTGAGGCAGTTGTTGGGTGGTGGTATCTGAGGCAGTGTTGGGTGGTAGTGTCTGAGGCAGTGTTGGCTGGTGGTGTGTGAGGAAGTGTTGGGTGGTGGTGTCTGAGGCAGTGTTGGGTGGTGGTGTGTGAGGAAGTGTTGGGTGGTGGTGTCTGAGGCAGTGTTGGGTTGTGGTGTCTGAGTCAGTCTTCGGTGGTGGTGTCTGATGGAGTGGTTGGGTGGTGGTGTCTGAGATAGTGTTTGGTGGTGGTGTCTGAGGCACTGTTGGGTGGTAATGTCTGAAATAGTGATGGGTCGTGGTGTCTGAGGCAGTGTTGGGTAGTGATATCTTAGGCAGTGTTGGGTGGTGGTGTCTGAGGCAGTGTTGGGTTTTGGTGTCTGAGGCAGTGTTGGGTGGTAGTGTCTGAGGCAGTGTTGAGTGGTGGTGTCTGAGGCAGTGTTGGGTGGTTGTGTCTGAGGCAGTGTTGGGTGGTTGTGTCTGAGGCAGTGTTGGGTGGTTTTGTCTGAGGCAGTGTTGGGTGGTGGTGTCTGAGGCAGTGTTGGGTGGTGGTGTCTGAGGCAGTGTTGGGTTTTGGTGTCTGAGGCAGTGTTGGGTTTTGGTGTCTGAGGCAGTGTTGGGTTTTGGTGTCTGAGGCACTGTTGGGTTTTGGTGTCTGAGGCAGTGTTGGGTTTTGGTGTCTGAGGCAGTGTTGGGTGGTGGTGTCTGAGGCAGTGTTGGGTGGTGGTGTCTGAGGCAGTGGTTGTGTTTTGGTGTCTGAGGCAGTGTTGGGTGGTGGTGTCTGAGGCAGTGTTGGGTGGTGGTGTCTGAGGCAGTGTTGGGTGGTGGTGTCTGAGGCAGTGGTTGTGTTTTGGTGTCTGAGGCAGTGTTGGGTGGTGGTGTCTGAGGCAGTGTTGGGTGGTGGTGTCTGAGGCAGTGTTGGGTGGTGGTGTCTGAGGCAGTGTTAGGTGGTGGTGTCTGAGGCAGTGTTGGGTGGTGGTGTCTGAGGCAGTGTTGGGTTTTGGTGTCTGATGCAGTGTTGGGTGGTGGTGCCTGAGGCAGTGTTGGGTGGTGGTGTCTGAGGCAGTGTTGGGTGGTGGTGCCTGAGGCAGTGGTTGGGTGGTTGTGTCTGAGGCAGTGTTGGGTGGTGGTGTCTGAGGCAGTGTTGGGTGGTGGTGTCTGAGGCAGTGTTGGGTGGTGGTGTCTAAGATAGTGTTGGGTGGTGGTGTCTGAGGCAGTGGTTGTGTAGTGGTGTCTGAGGAAGGGTTGGGTGGTGGTGTCTGAAATAGTGTTGGGTGGTGGTGTCTGAGGCAGTGGTTGGGTGATGGTGTCTGAAATAGTGTTGGGTGGTGGTGTCTGAGTCCGTGTTGGGTGTTGGTGACTGATGTAGTGTTGGGTGGTGGTGTCTGAGGCAGTGCTGGGTGGTGGTGTGTGAAGAAGTGTTGGGTGGTAGTGCCTGAGCTAGTTTTGTGTGGCGGTGTGTGAGGCAGTGTTGGGTAGTGGTTTATTAGGAAGTGTTGGGTAGTTGTGTCTTAGGCAGTGTTGGGTGGTGGTGTCTGAGGCAGTGTTGGGTGGTGGAGTCTGAGGGAGTGTTTGGTGGTGGTGTCTGAGGCACTGTTGGGTGGTAGTGTCTGAAATAGTGTTGGGTGGTGGTGTCTGTGGCACTGTTGGGTGGTAGTGTCTGAAATAGTGTTGGGTGGTGGTGTCTGAGGCAGTGATGGGTACTGG
>NC_091210.1:10893269-10918269 GCF_040958095.1 Procambarus clarkii | reverse complement strand
GTGGAGTAATACCAGTGTGTGTTTATACAAGTGTTGTGTTCCCAGGGCTATAATAAATGTTATTATATATATACTTATGTGGCTGACACGTTAACGAAATTTTGGTAGACTTGTGGTGAAGTGTGAGTAACGTGGCTGTGAGAAATGACAGCTGGCAGCTCGGTCAAGTATCGTAATTCACAGGAGTAATTATCGATCCGTGGGATCGCTAATCACCTACCAAAGTTGATCAGGAGTGTGTGATCTCCTCTGTGTTCCACATTTGCGTTTGATAGCTGAAGGCTACGGGTGGTCAGCAGGTACAACATATATAATTGAAGTGTCACGAAGCCTAGTGTGTCATTACTGTGGTTGCAGTAAGTGGTATTGCTACCGGGTTGCAAAGAGTTGGGCCGTGTTCTAAGTGGTAATTAGAGCACTGTGGTCATTGCAACCGGGTAGTAAAGTGTTGGGTCGTGTTCTAATATAGTGAAGTTAGAGCACCGTATGTGCTTGTTATTGCAAAGGGGTTGTAAACTCTTGGGTCATGATTGTTATTTTTTTTATTGATATAAAAAGCCAAAGTCCAAATCACATAACAAGGAGATAACAGAAAAAATAATACAAAGTCGGCATAAGACATAACACATGGCACAGGAAATAGACAAAATACATCATGTAAAAGGCAAAAGGAACAACAAAAAAACATGAACATAGAGACAAACACCGCTATAACTGAAAGGGGCGGATAGCAAAATACAAACCCGGGCACCCCAAACCTCACACAGAGGAGCACAGTAATACAAAAAAGGCATGAGCCAGAGACATGAGAGCAATAAGTACTCGCACCATAGTAACATAAAAAGGCATAAATAATAAAGCGTGTACAGAGCAAAACAAGAGGCCCACGCAGGAGCCAGGAAAGAAACACAACCACACACATCCACACCAAACCACCCCAAAGGAAAAGGGGAGAACAAACACACAAGCACAGGAGCAGCCTCAACAGAAACAAAACACACACACCCTGCCCAGCCCCCACCGAGGAGGCCCCTAGGAGGGCCAGGGACCCAAGTCGAACCGGAACAGACCCACCCAACCCACCCAAAGCCACGACCCAAGAACCCAACCCCGAACCTACCCCCATAGCGCAGCACAAAGCCCCCTAAGCCCCTTCCCCCCAAAAAAAAATAATTGTCCACTTACACAAAGGCAACCCCATGAATATAGGCATCAGTAAACCAACGGCAAAAGGCCTCCGGAAAGGTGTGCTGCAGCCACCACCAGGTGTACCGCATGCGGCCCCTCAAAAACTCAAAAACCCTAGCGACCCCATAACCCTCCCTCCGACCAACCCACACAATACACATAGTCAGCGACGAGAATACATAAGGTATTCCGCACCCGACTAGAACCCCGCGGAAAGGACAGAAACAAAAATAGCAGAAAACCACCCCGTTACCCCGGCCCACAAACCACGCCCAACACATCACGAAACCAATCAACCAAACCACGCAACCACTCACAAAATTAAAAGACATGCAACTGAGACTCTGGTAACCCACAGTGCACACATTCCACAGAGGCGCGCAAACCCTGCATGCACAGCCGTTCATTTATCGCCAACGACAAATGTAAAATGTGAAACAACAACTCCCGCTGCTGCGGCACCAAAAACCGCGCCCCCAATGCCTCCCACACCTCCCCCCAGTCCCAACACAGGAACATGGCCTCCACCTGTGGCCAGACACGACAAAACAACACCCCATAAACCGCGTTAACTGAAAAAGACAGATAATCAGGACAACGGCAGACAGCCTGAAGAATGTCCACTGCCCAAGAGTAAACAGGAGGGGTACACAGGGCCACCTCCTGACAGACAAAAAATTCCACCAAGAAACTAAACCGAATCGAGCAATAAAAAATGCACAAAGCATTAAGCCCCCCATCCATCTCCAACCCCTGACGCAACGAGACCCAGAACAACGCCCGAGCCCTGGTAAACACGTCAGGAATACCGACTCCACCCTCCCACACAGTCAACACCAACGTCGAACGACGAACCGGGTGGTAACGACCGCACCACACATACCTATAGACCTGACGTTCCAACCCCAGAGCCAACCGGCGATCTAAGGGGAAGCACCAAGCCACGAATCAGACACGTGACAACACCTTGCAAGTAACAAGTAACGCCCGCTGATAGATCGTTAACGGGCGCACTGACAACATCCCAACCGCAACACCGATACTACGAGAAACCACATCCAATTATAGGCCAAAGAGCGTTTGTAGGAAGCGAACCAGTTGATCCCCAGAACCCACAGAGAGGAGACCACCGGAAACCAAGACCCCCCCCCCACACAAGGCGAGAGGATCACCCACCTACACCCATGATACCGGACTTAGCATGATTAACCCGGGCACCAGTGGCCAACTCAAACCTCTCAACCACGTTCTGCACAGTCCCAACAGAACCCTCAGAGGCCACGAACAGAACGGTATCATCTGCATAACCGCAGATGGGCAACCGAAGACCAGAAGGACACCAGGGATGGGGGGATGATCTTCTTCTTGAGGTTATCTTGAGATGATTTTGGGGCTTTTTAGTGTCTCCGCGGCCCGGTCCTCGACCAGGCCTCCACCCCCAGGAAGCAGCCCGTGACAGCTGACTAACACCCAGGTACCTATTTTGCTGCTAGGTAACAGGGGCATAGGGTGAAAGAAACTCTGCCCAATGTTTCTCGCCGGCGCCTGGGATCGAACCCAGGACCACAGGATCACAAGTCCAGCGTGCTGTCTGCTCGGCTCCCTTTGATCAAGACACAATCCTTGACCGCCCGAAAAAATGGCTCCTGAAAGAGCACATAAAGAATCATGGAAGGTGGACAACCCTGCCACACAGAACGGCGCACAGGGAAAGAAGAACTCAAGAACCCATTGATGCAAACCCGACTACAACAACGAGCGTACAACATCCACACCCAACGAACAAACAAAGGGGGAAACCCAAGCCGCTCCAACACACGAAAAACAAAGGCAAGTGATACACAGTCGAAAGCCATCGACCAATCCAGGCAGAGCATCGCCGCCGACAAGCGAAATTGAAATTGAAATTGAAATAAGTTTATTGAGGTAAAATACACACAAAGGGATGAGGTAGCTCAAGCTATTCTCACCCCGTTCAGTACAACGTGTTAGTACATACATAGACACACATCACAAACAATAAACCTGTTACCAAACATTCTGAGAGATAAACATGTACATTTCCTCCTTCACAAGTGGTATGGTATCAGACGTACACAAATACTTTTATGACCTAGTTATACGGATAATTCAACAAAATATTACAGTCTTGGTGCAAAATTCTTATATCTCTCAAGAATATCATCAACCTTTCCTTTGTGACACATCCAGGCTATTTGCTCAGGAACAGTCCTTATCTCAGTGTTTCTAAATACATTAATCAACGGACAATCAAGAACATAATGGGCAAGGGTGTGAGACCTTAACATACCACATAGTTTACACTTCGTGTCATTATCATGAGCGCCTATCCCATATTCCCAGTAATATTTGTACCCAAGCCTGAGCCGCATGTACACAGAGTCACTCCAAGCATTTCTCCTTTTACCATAAGTGAAAAGGGTGTTTTGACTCACATACATGTAGTGTTGCATGGTTAGACTTCTCTCATACATTATCCCTCTCCTCTCCACTCCTGCCTGTGCCTGAATATTTCTGATTTTGCTTCTTATTTGTCTCATTGTGAATTCACATTCAATGTCAATTTGTGGTTTTGATGTGGCACGTTTGGCCAAGTCATCCGCCACCTCGTTGAGCACTATTCCAACATGAGATGGAATCCACATGAATTTCACACTATGACCTTTCAGCTGTATCTCAGCTATTCTTCTCTTACAATCCTCAACTATAGACATGAAGACTGGGTTTCGACTGTTTAAGGACTCCAGTGCTCCTCGGCTATCGACAAATACAAAAACATTTTTGCCGTCATGACGTACTTCCTCCAAACACGCCAGAATGGCCTGCAGTTCAGCTTGTGTGGATGATATATAATTACTAAGCCGGAGTTCAATTTTCCTGTCCACAGTCCCAAACTCTGTATATTCCCTTATGAGGACACCACACCCTGCCCTGCCATCCTCCGCCACCGACCCGTCGCAATATACATGTAAACTGTTGCCTCTTGGTAACCGGGATATCATGCTTCCATACATACACCGTAATTGTCCCGGTTCATGATGAATCTTTTTCACATTGAGGGGTACAATTTCGACGTCTATTTTCTGTACTTTCCAGGGAGCAGACATATTACCCTGTCGAGAGGGTTTACAGCAGTCAAGTACATCGTATTCCCTGAGGTCATGAGCTAATCCCCTCGTGTAGCGTGTCTCCCTCAGTTTCCTGGAAGTGTGTACGTCACTCAAGCAGGTCTGAACGCTCTCAAACAGCTTATCCCCTCCTTTTCTCCGCATGAAACGAATAGCTACTCTAGTGTTAATGTCACGGACTCTATCACACACACTCTGTAAATTTAATTCCATTCTCATTATTTCAATCATTGCATTTCTTTGACATCCAAGAATAATCCTCATAGCCTCGTTCTGTATCAGCTCTATTTTTTGAATTCTGCCTTGGCCTGTGTAAGACAAAACGGGTGCTGCGTAGTCTATCAGGGACCGAACAGTGCTTATGTATAACATCCGTAAGATAGGTACCCCAACACCTTTACCAGAAAAAGCCAGTGCTTTTAGAGGATGCAGACGGGCTTTACATAAGGTGCTGATATGATTTATTTCAGCATTCTTACTCTCACATGTGTATCCAACATACATGCCCAGATACTTGTACTTCTGAACACGGCTCAGTTCCACACCATTTAGAGTAAGTGTTATATTTCTTCGTTTCCTATACTCATATTTGGTTTTATCTGCATTTATAACTAAGCCTAACTTGTGACAGGTTGTACCAAGTATGTTAAGAGCAGTTTGAATTTTGTTCCCGGAAGTGCCTTGTATAAGAATGTCATCAGCATATATGATCGTCGTGACCCCTGGAGGATACATTTCTGATGCTAATCTGTTCATTAATAAATTGAATAAGGTGGGACTTAATACTCCCCCTTGTGGGGTACCTAACTGAAACCTCCGTTCCTCAGACATGCATCCCTGATAATACACCTGACCTTTTCTGCCTTGTAGATAATCCCTTATCCAGTGTAACAATCTCCCTGTTATTCCCAGATTGGCTAATTCGTATAAGATTACTTCCCCAGCGAGATTCCCACACATAGAGAAGCACATCCCGAAACAACGAGTTACACTGCAGCAAAGAGCGGCTAGGAACACCACAAAACTGTTCCGCAGAAACAACAGATGCAACAACACTTCGACACCACCCAGCTAAAACCTTGGACAGGACCTTATAGTCCACATTCAACAATGTAATGGGCCTCCAGTTCGTGAAGAACCGTAAATCGCCCGGCTTCGGGAACAGCCATACGATCCCATCGCACTGGGACACAGGCAGAACGCACCCCGAAGGCAAGCCCGCACCACCTACAAAAGAACACTCCCCAGTTCATCCCAAAAAGCAACATAAAACTCCACAGGAAGGCCATCCGAGCCCGGCACCTTCCCGGAACGAAACGACCTGACCACACTGAAAAGCTCCACCAACGAATCATCGTCCACTAAACGAGTACAATCTGCAGCAAACAACCACGGAACGCACTCACTCAAGAAACCATCTGCAAGCGCGTCATCCCCCTCCACCTCCCCATAGAGCGCTAACAACTCTTGCCGAACATAATGCACCACTCCATCGGTGTCAGAAACGACGGACCCATCCGGCCACTGCAGAGCCATAAAAAGAACAGAATCATGCGCAGCCTTCACCTTCCATAAAAGAAAGGGAGAAAGCCATCCCTGTTGACACGCTCATCCACACGGGCACGCACACGAACACCCTCAGCCCACTCATTCCGCAAACCACAAATACGCTCCTTACACTCCGCAATCTCCCCAAAACAGTCAATCCCAGCATTCAACCGCACATACAACCGCGAAAGCCGTGCCCGCAGCAAGCGCAGCAACCCAAACCTGCCAGCAGCATCCCGCTTGGCAACCACCCGAAAAATCGAGTAACTAATAACGAGTAACAGTAACTTGAACTGGGATTAATCAGCTGTCTGGTGTACAGGGATTAATGGGGATTACTTACTGAATGCTCGACGGGTAGAGTGTTTGTGTAATTCCGAGTTACTAGCAACAGCTGTACAGTTTGATTTGTCTGTGGGAGACAAGATTAAGTTAACGTAAGTGTTACTTTAATATTAACGTAAATCAATTAGTTATTGATTGTTGATCGTCTGAGGGGCGGAGTATTAATAATTAATGTAAGAATAGAATTTAATTGAGGAGAGTTGCTGGAGTTGCCAGTAACCCCATTAGTCATTGTCATGTCATTGATAGGCTGCCAGTTTGATTGCATTGCAACCGCCATTGCAGGGAAGGGCTGCAAGAAGTGTAAAGTAACTGAGAGGAACTTACTGAAGACGTGTCTCCTAATCTACCTTGTTGTTGTTGCATAGGGATTACAGATTAGTGTGTTTTGCTTGATTGATTCCTCTGTGATCACTCAGTATCTTCAAGTTAGTTAATTTTGCAGCACACGTGGCTAGTGTCTAGCTGTCAGTAAAGGTGTCACAGGAAGGATTTCGAGTAACGTCATTAATATTTCTTTCGTTATTGTAGTAGTTAGTACTTTGCTGAATAAACTGTATTATTATGTTGAACACTGTCTTTTCATACAGCCCACACATTTTATTGATTTACATATGTTCTGTCACGGTGCATGAAATTACTATTGCTATTCATATTGAGTCTGCCTCTGAGATTAGAGCTGAATTCATAGCACCACACAGCAAATTAAATGTTGTGAGATCCCGTGACCTACTCGTTAGATTCGAACCGGCGATTTGCGAAGGTCAACGGCCTAAGTGAAGGGGGAGTTTAAACTTTTGAGGTCTCGGCGTTTGCTTGCGCTTAGTCAATTTTTCTTCTATGGTCTCTAGAGTGAGGAATGAGCTGCTTACTACACTCAGCGTGTTACCTAAGTAAATCCTTCATCAGGAGACCAATCTAGACTTTTAGTTAAAGTTGACGGATGTAATATTAGAATATTACAACAGGAATAAGGACAAAGAAATTAAATGTCTTCAAAATTAATATTCCAAAACATCAACTTCTTCACAAGGGTCTCCCACCGAATCTCAACCTGTTGGATTTCCGTAAGTTGCACAGAGATAATCAATCCCTAACATCTTCATTCTTTCAGGCCCAGACTCAATCAGATTCTATCCCTGAGTTTTTCTTGGATAACCATATACTCTACCGCAGATATAGACCCAATAAGTTAAAGGAGAACGACAATTGGGCTAACGTTGATCAGCTAATCCCTATCAGCCTATGGCCAGAGATCATGCCCTCCCAGAGAGAGGGCCCATGGCCCTTTCTCACACTACGGTTTCAACAAGACCTACAACGCCCTGAAACAGGACTACTACTGGCCAGGTATTGTTCGTGACGTCAAGACCTTGGTGAATACCTGTCACACCTGTCAGATGGCAGGTAAGCCGAACGCTCCCATACCCAAGGCACCGCTGATTCCGATCCCAGTGCCTTTGGAACCGTTCAGTAAGCTCTTAATCGACTGTGTCGGTCCTGTGTTGCTTGTCCAGGACAAGCTCAGGTAACATACATATCAGTAATATCTTAAGTCCTCCCACCAGGCTCCCTATAGCAGTTCCCGTCAAGAACAGTACGGCTGTTAACGTTGTGAAGCACCTAGTGAAGCAGTGCCCGCAGTGCGGACATCCCCAGGAGAGTCAAAGTAGTTGTGGCACTATCCTGTCCAACGACCTGTGTAAGAAAACTAGCATCTCCCAGGCACAGTCTAGCTTTTATTATTTTGTTTCTCCTGAATACAATGGTTTCAACTCTTTGATTTCTACTTCCGAAATCAGAAAAGATCTTCCTACCTACGAACCAAATCCAAATAAGCGTGCTCCTCTAGACAACTTGACCAGATTTCAGCCCAAATACCTTAAAACCACATCACACTCCATTTCATAAGAACGGCTAAAACCATTATCTTCTACTAATCCTGTTCTCGCCTCGCCAGATGGCAAGAAACTCTTCATCCCCAAAATCGACGCCAGCAGCACAAGTTTCAGGGATGTCGTGATAGCGCAGTGAGATAGGATCAGGCTATCCAGCTACTACCATCATAAAGGAGCCACTCAGCATCCTACCCAGTGTGCAACACAATGAACCATCCAATCTACAAGGCTACATTAACATCTCCTCGGATCACCATTCCCGTCGATCCATTCAGCCGGCTCAGTTCTCTAACCAACTCATACTTCACTGAGCCCTGCAGCAATACATCAACATCTTCTCCAATCACCATCCTCTTCAGTTCCTGCAGCAGATGCAGTTCTCCAACCAGTGTTTGCTTCACTGGGCCTTGTACCAGCAGAACTACAATCACAACATCTTCTTCATCAAAGGCTCGGACAACGTCGTCGCCGAAGCACTATCCCGAGTCCACGAGGTGGAACCTCCCACTTCAACTCTCCACTCAGCAGCAGCATCTCAGGCGATAGGAACAGGCTTCGGGGAGGAGCCGTTACGGTTATCTCCTGCATAGCCATAGATTCTGCCTGATCCTTACCACCAACGTATCTGTATGCTCTAATATCAAGATTCAACATCAACGACAAGAACAATACATGCCTAAAACATATTGGTTGTCTAGACACACCTCCTCCCCCTTCCACCCTCCAGTACCCGTGACACCAAAATACCTGCTCTCTCGGCAGGAGACCAGGCGCCATTCGCTAACGACTGTTCTTCTGCCGGCCGATAGTTATACCTACAGAGTTCGCGCCAGCTATGACATCATGCCCCGTATATATGGGTATATATAGCTTGTATAGCTATAGCTGACGCCCCAGCTTGCAGGCGTCCAGTCATCAGACTACCCTTGGAGTCCTCTCAGCTTTAACATCTACTCTCGCTCTCCGGGTCACTGTAGATGCGTACAGCTTTTGTATAAAGAATTACTTGCATCCTTTTTATTAACGTAAACTTCACATGTATATATTTCTCTTTTGATTGTGTTTAAAGCAAGTAGATAAGGGGTTATGTTTTCATTAATTATTATTTATCAGTTTATGTTAAATAAAAGTAATTTTTTGTTATAGTAAATGTTTGAAGTTTTTATTCTCTTTGGTTTTTACCCGCAGCTCTCACACAGTAGAGGACCCCCTATTATAACAACACATACTCCAGTATGATCGTACTGTGGCTGGTGTATGATGTGTTCAAACTGTATAGTGATATCCTGGCTGATTAGCCAAGTATCACAAATATTATTGTATCTAAACTAGCATTACCCGGCCACGTGTTGCTGTGGCTCAGCAAAGCATGTGCGTTGCCGAGCCACAGCAACCTTCCCTGTCCCCCAGTCCTCCCCACCATTCCCCCCTCACCCGTCTCCTCGGCTTCCTAACCATTCCCTACTCTACCATCCCCTCGTCCTCCTCCCCACTCCACCATCCCCCTCTTCCTTCCCACCATGCCCCACTCCCCTGTCCCTTTGTCCTCCCCACCATTCTTTATTCCCCCATTCCTTCGTCCCCACTATCCCAAACTTCCCCGCCTCCTCGTCCTTCCCACCATTACCCCCTCCCTTGTCCCCTCGTCCTCCCCACCATCTCTTACTTCCGTCCCCTCGTCATCCCTACCATTCCCCACTCCCTCGTCCGGTGCCTTCCCAAATGGTTTAATGTTCCCCATCAAAAAGTTGGGTACATCAATTAATCTGATGTTTTCCGGATTGTGTCTTATTTTTGTCATCAGTTGTGTCATGAATTTTTTGACATAGTTTGTGTGCCATAGAGATCTGTCAAAAATTTGGTGGTGGTGGACCTTTAAATATTGTCTAGGGGAAATAAATGATTTTACTTGAGCCTAGAGGAAAATCAAGGAGTAAGGAAAACAGCCTATTGCAAAGACACAAATTTATACGCACATGACAAACGATATTACATATATTAAATGTTGTTCCTTACTACACAAGGTCATTATGAACTAATATAAGTCCCTAGCGGGCTCTAAATACCCTAAGGCTCACCGTCCTAAACCTGGAACCGTGCACACAGCCACCACAGCTATCAACCGATGACACTTATATTTACACCTCTAGGAAACCTGGACTCTTTCTTATAGAACATCTCTAAAGTCTGCATTACTACTCTACCCTATCTTGCATCCCTGCTTAGATACCAAGGAAGGCTTATCTGACTGTACAGCTGGAGAAATAACCCTCAGAGAGCAGGATCTGGTCGTCAGCGATACACCTCCCCTCCAGTCAAGATTGCGTCCACCTCTCTTGCGTCATCGCTTCTTAATACTCTATTCTTTACATTTGCAATCAAACCCCTTTATTCACTTTATTTACCATATTCACCATGCATGCTTTTAGATTGAGTCTATTTTCCCTCACATAGGCTATTCCAGTTCACATTATTCCTGACAATCTCCAGTTGAAAAGGTACTACTTTACTGGGCGAAGTATTACTGGTAATGCCCGGCCTCCCTGAAATCAGCTGTAGATTTATTTTAATAAACATTCTCCATTGCGTCCACCAACATTTAATAATTGAAACTAACCTCCACAGGAGGTAAGGTTAGTAACACCCTCATTAAGACGTGGAGAAAAAATGAGAAATTCATAAATGAATTTCACATTTTTTTTCACGTAACATTAACACCTGAAACCAATTTCATAATAATTGTAAAGAAACAGTAAATGATAAAAATAAACAATAGATACACAATAATATATACATACATCTCTGTGCAGTAGTACAACCCTAAGTCACCCCAGGTTTTGGCAATCTAGAAAGTGCATCTGCTACTATATTTAATTTTCCTGGAATATGTTTGATGACCAGATTGTACTCTTGCAATAATAAAGACCACCTTAATATTCTCTGATTGGAATTCTTCATGCTAAGAAATGATAAATGTCAAATATTTTAACAGCTAGTGATAATGATAAAGCCTCCTTCTCCACTGTGGAGTAATTCAGTTGATATTTGGTAAATTTTTTAGAATAGTAATGTATTGGATGATTAATACCCTCATCATCCTCTTGCATTAGTACAGAACAAGCACCCCAATCCGAAGCATCTATATATACTTTGAATGGCTTAGAGTAGTCAGGAGTAGCTAACACTGGACCAAATGCCAACATTCCTTTTAATTTAGTAAATGCATCCTGACATTCCTGAGACCATCTAAACTTTACATTTTTAAATAGCAAGTTTGTCAAAGGAGCTGCAATTGCTGCAAAAAATTTACAGAACTTCCTATAATAAGCACACATTCCTAGATATCTTTGTACCTCCTTCTTGCTAGTCAACACTGGATACTCTAATATGTCATTTATTTTATTTTTGAGTGGTAACACCTTCCCATTTCCCACTTCATATCCTAAGTAACAAATACTAGCTCTAGCAAAAGTACATTTATGTAAGTTTCAGTTAAATTAGCCTCCTTTAAGCATTTTAATAGTTTAGCCAAACCTTTCATGTGGTCTTCCTAATTATTGTGATAAATTACAATACCATCCAAGTAAGCTCTACATTGTGGTATGTCTTTTAACACTAAGTTCATAAGACGCTGGAAAGTTGCTGGGGCATTTTTCAGCCCAAAAGGCATTACAGTGAATTCATACAACCCATCTGCAGTTATAAATGCACTCATCTCCCGAGCTCTTGGTGTTCAAGGAATTTGCCAGTACCCTTTTGACAAATCTAGTTTGGTTACAAACTTGGCTTTACCAACACTGTCTATAGTGTTGGTAAATCAATCATCTAATCTAGGTATTGGAAAGTTATCATCAACAGTCATTAAATTTAGCTTACGGTAGTCAATGACCAACCTGAGAGTTCCATCCTTCTTTGGAACCAAAATACGAGGACTATTCCAACTGCTGCTGCTAGGGCTCACCAATCCATGTTGAAGCATGTAGTCGACTTCTTTCCGGATGAGATTCAGCTTTGCAGGATTGACTCTATATGGGTGTGACTTGACTGGTTGGTTGTCTGTCACAATTAACACAATGGCACTGCACTACACTTCACTGTAAAATTGTCACCACACTGAAAATTCGCTTGGCCTCACTGCACAAACAAAATATATAGGATGACTTACCTCAAAATCGTGAAACGTTGTTACTTGACACACAGGAAGGCTTGCTTGGCACATGGAATAGTTCTTAAGAAACACACAGAGACACTTGACACACTGGTACCTAGGAAGGCAAGGTTAGATTAGCATAGTTAAGTTAAAGTGGGACAATATTTCCCGGCACAGGCCCCCATAACTCTTTGTTACCTATCGTACGTTACGGCTCGTGATCCTACAGCAGCCAAACTTTAATAAGTCTAGGGATACGACACAACTGCTGTTCTCAATAGCGAATCACCAGTATAACCCCTTAATAAGTAATGAGCACAAAAATAGAATCTTCATAGGACTGAAGAATAAAGACAATAAGTATATATATAAAATTATATTAAATAAATCTCAAAGCAAACAGATGATTATATGGTCACAATATATCACATTAAAAATATCACTGTACTTCCAGACATTAAATCAATATAATATATATATGGCTATGACAGAACAAAAGAATGACTTAACTCCAAGATGTTATCTCCCTGGTTCCTGCTCAGCTACTGAACAAAATAACGCGGAATCAAAACATTGCCTTGCCCCGCGAATAAATTGCCAAAGTTACAATATTTATTATTTCAACAATGGAGCAATACATTGTGACAAGAGTAATCTTAAACTAACTTAATGAATAATTAGTACATATTGATATAAAAATAAAGTAATTTCTTTACATAGTAATTAAAATATGCATACAGAAGGAATAATGGCATGCACACCCAGCAACGGACGATCCCACGACAATTTGCCAGATACAGTTCACTCAATTATTTTCACTCTGTTACCCACTTATGATCACATATAAATCATTAGTTCCCGTGGGAAAACTGATCACACAAAGAAATAAACAATCATTCCCACGATACGTTGGGCCTAACGCCAACACTGTAACATGAATGTGCATTTGCATAGAACATAAGTAAACAATATACATGCTTGTAATTTACATACAATTATAAATGTACATATTAATATATTTACTTACGTATCTTATAAGGGTACGTAACACTTCCACCTCCAAGAAAAAAAATGCAATGGATTGAAGATCAATGGCATTTTTTCAGAAGTAAAAATGTTAAGTAAAAAGAAACATTTCATTTATGGTACATCAAAACTTCTTGACAAAGCATCAGCAATAACATTTTGTCTGCCTGGAATATGTTTGATTTCTACATTAAATTCCTGCAAAAACAATGACCAGCGCAGAATTCGTTGGTTCTTGACTTTCATCATATTTATAAAGATAAGGGGGTTGTGGTCTGTAAATACTAACACTTTATTTCCTGATAAGTAAATCTCAAACTTCTTGATTGACAATATAAGACCCAACGCCTCCTTTTCTACCACGGAATAATTTCTCTGAGCTGCATTAAATTTTCTAGAATAGTAATACACAGGATGCTCAATCTGGTCTAAACCAACTTGAATAAGCACAGCACCTATTCCAACATCTGACGCATCAATGTGTAATATAAATGGTTTATCAAATTGGGGACTAGCAAGAATAGGTGAGGTGGACAATATGCCCTTTAGGTTCTGAAAAGCATTCTGACAATCTTGTGTCCACTGAAACTTTACTTGCTTGCGTAACAAGTTTGTCAAAGGAGCAGCTACTGTTGAAAAATTTCTACAATAACGCCTATAGTATGCACACATACCAATAAACCGTTGGACTCCTTTCTTATTGGTCAACACTGGGTAGTCCACAATGGCTTGAATCTTATCTTGTAAGGGGATAATCTTACCTTGTCCTACCTCGTGTCCAAGATAAGTTATCGTACCTCTTGCCCAACTACACTTATTCATATTTATGGTTAACTTTGCGTTTTTCAACACTGTAAACAAGTTCTTAAGGCCTAAGAGATGATCTGCCCAATTCTTACTGTACAAAACAATGTCATCAAGGTAGGCCCTACAATCTGGCACATCCTTGAGTAAGAAATTCATGAGTCTTTGAAAAGTAGCAGGTGCATTTCTCAAACCGAATGGCATGACATTAAATTCATACGCACCATCAGGTGTAACAAAAGCAGTAACCTCTCTAGCATACTCTGTTAATGGAATTTGATAATACCCTTTTGACAAATCAAGCTTACTTACATATTCGGCATGACCTATGGACTCTATACATTCTTCCAACAAGGGTAAAGGAAAAACGTCCACTGTAGTGTTCTTGTTCAGTTTCCTGTAATCCACGCACAATCTCCAGGTTCCATCTGGTTTTGGCACTAACAAACACGGAGAGCTCCAAGTACTTTGACTTGGCCGAATGAAATCATGCTGGAGCAGATATTCCACTTCTGCTTGCATAATTTTCCTCTTTTCGGGATTCACTCGGTACGGATGTTGTCGAATGGGGGTGCTGTCCAGGAGCTGAATGTCGTGTGTGATGAGGTGGGTCTGGGTAGGAACCTCCCCAAACAGAGATGTATGGTTGTCCAGCAGAACCTGGAACTCATCACGTTGTTCCTCCTGTAAATGACATAGCATCTCCCTGCCATTGGAACTGGAACTGAGAAGTGGATATTAACATCATGTCTCACTACAATTATCCTCAGGTGGTAACTCTTCCCGACTAAAACAAGCTACTACACCAGGTCCAACATAAGCTTTTAATCTGTTAATGTGCACAGTCATTTGGGGTTCTGAAAGATTAGGGTTAATTAGTTTATAAGTTAGGTCTCCCACCTTGTCTACCACTTGGTAGGGTCCTGCGAACTTATGGGACATGGAAGTCCCCATACGAGGTTTCAACACCAACACCAAATCTCCGACATCAAACGACCTTAGCTTAGCTTTGAACTTCTTGTCATATCGTACTTTCATGGCTTGTTGAGTCCTTCCCAGATGTTCTTTCGCCAACTCACGAGCCCGACACAACTTAGCCTTGACCTCACTCAAGTACAATCGCTCTGATGAACAGAGACATCTCCCAACAACTTTTCTTGTAGCATTTTAAGAGGACCTCTTACTTGGTGACCAAACACTAGTTCAAAGGGTGAACAGCCCAATGACTCTTGTAGCCCTTCTCTAGCAGCAAACAACACAAAGGGGAGATTCTCATCCCAATTACGTGGATGAGTTTCTCCGGTTGTCTTCAGCATTTGTTTCAAAGTCTGGTGGAAACGTTCAAGTCCACCTTGGCTTTGTGGATGATATGGACTGGATAATTTGTGCCGAATCCCTCGGGATTCGCAAAAAGTTCTGAAAACTTTAGAAACAAAATTTCCCCCATTATCACTCTGAATAACTCTAGGCATTCCAAACAACGAAAAGAATCTTTCAAGACACTTGATGAGATTATGAGCCTTGGTATTCCGTAGAGCATAAGCTTCAGGAAATCTAGTAGTCATACACATGAGAGTGAACAAAAACATGTTACCCGATTTAGTCTTAGGTAAAGGACCCACACAATCAATTACAACATGAGTAAATGGTTCATCAGGAACTACAATAGGTTGCAATGGTGCTCTAGGTACAGATTGATTTGGTTTACCAACAATTTGACAGGGTATACAGTTATGACAATATCTGACCACGTCTTTCTTTAACTTTGGCCAGAAAAAATATTTACTTATCTTATGGTACATATTCGTGATACCTTGATGACCTCCCATGGGGTCATCATGTGCAGCCTGCAGGACCTGCCTACGATAATCATTGGGGACAACGAGTTGGGTTCTAATCTCACAATCCTCTGAAGAGGGAGTTCCCTTGGGTCTCCACCTTCTCATCAGAAGTCGATCCTTGAAGAAGAAACCCGTCCCTTCCTCCAATGCATCAATATTATCAGGAGCCTCAGAAATACACTTACTTAAACTAGGATCAGTAGTCTGTACAACACTTAAGGGCAATGACTCAGACTCAGCAGCGAGCGGGCAAGAACCTAGTAGCTTGATCTCTTTTCCCGATTGATCAGAATAAAATGGAGTCATAGCTACTTCGGCCTCACTCTCGACAACTGGCGCACTGGAGACAAGCGGGCAAGGTACAGATAGTTCAGCCTCCTCACCTTCACTTTCCTTGTGATTTAGGTTCGGCGGGGCTTCTACTACGGCCTCACTCTCATCATCCAGTCGAGTCATAAAAGAATCCTCAAGATCCACCTCCCACTCCTTTACTGAAGGGGTCCTGGTCTTGGGAACAGCAACCTCAGTGAAGACAGGATTACTCTCACCTGTTTTTCCCATTGATCTAGTAACAACACAAGCAGGGTAAATAATATCATCATCTGCTTCGGTTGAGCTAATACATTATGGGGTTTAGTTAACATGATGGGACACTTGGGCCCTACAACCATTTGGTTGCCAAAATCATTACCTAGAATAATGTCTACCCCAGGAATGGGCAGTTGTTTACTTACACCAACATTACACCATCCTGAAGTATATTTAGAATCAAGGTTAACTTGCAATAAGGACACTGGTTGCACACTACCGGCAATACCTTGGAGAAGCACAACTTCACCCAGATCTCGGGTGTCAACATCATCAAGTACCTTCTGGGTAATAAGAGACTGTGAAGCTCCAGTATCACGGAGTAATTGAACAGTCTTATGTCTACCATTATTACATAATAAGGTACCTGTGGAAATATAGGGTTTGAATTCAGCCATCCAATTGGGACTGACTGTAATACATGAAGAATTAATAGGTTGCATCCTTTACTCATAATAAGACCAGTTGGTCGTAGTTCAGGATGCAAACTAAAACATGAAGAAATCACATGCCCCCTTCTCTTACAATGGGTACAATGTTTGACAGTGGACACACTGGTAGAACCAACTGCCGGTTTAGAATTAGCATTACTAGGCTTAGATGATCCTGGCAATGGAGTAACCATCTTAGGGTTAGTAAGAGAAGAGTTCACGGGAGTAACTGTCGCACCAGGAGGAGACTTATACTGATAAGGAGTACGGTGAGCATTGAAATTTACTCTACGACTAGACTTAGGTGAAGTGGCCGTAAACGGGGCCTTAGTCAGCAACTCATGCTCATCCGCGAGCTTTGACAGCTCATCAATATCTGTTACATTCTTTTGTTCTGCCATAAAAGTAGACAACTGGTCTGGAAGACATGACAATACTTCTTCCATTATAAGAAGATTCTTTAGAGCATCAAAATCAGTGACTGCAAGTGACTTTAACCATCTGTTGCAAAAATTCGTCTTCTGACGAGTAAAATCTGCTATTGTCTGATCCCTTTCTCCTTAGGTTCCTGAACTTTTGCCTGTGTGCCTCTGGATTTAACTGGTATGCATTGAGGATGCTTTTCTTTACAAAGTCATAATCAAAACTATGAGCGTCAGGTAGGGATGTGAAAACCTCCTGACTACGCCCCTTAAATTGAGACTGCATAATGGCTACCCACTGATCCCTTGGCCAGTTCATACTGATGGCAATTTTATAAAAATGTGCAAAGAAAACCTCAGGATCCTCCTCATTGAACTTGGGCAACTCTATATACTTATTCATCCTGATGGGATTATTATCACTATTTGTTGAAACATTACTAGTATTTCCATGCCCAGCTGCCATACGCTGTGATTCAAGCCTGAAGTTAGTGTCAGCCATTTGTTGTTGAATCTCTAATTGTTGCTTCTTTGTGGCTTCTATTTGCAACTGTACCGCAATTTCTAAACGCCTAGTCTTAGCTCCCTTTGCTGAGCTTCAGCCTCTAATATTTTCTGTTCTTTTGAGCTTCAAGCTCTAATTGGCGAGCTTCTAACTCAAGACGCTTTAACGTCATCTGATCACTCGACTCCTCTCTTAACTCTCTAGAATTTCTTCTCTAACTCCCCATTCTCAACAAAATGCGTCACAATGACTTTCAATATTTGGGCTTTAACCATTCTATTGCTGGCGGTCAAATCCAACTGATTTGCCATTTGTATTAACTCAGTCTTTTTAAGGTTCTGAATCCCTTCAAAGTCTGGGTGAGCCACCAACGCTGCAACTTTCTCCTCCATCGTTACTAACACTTGGCACTTGATTCACAAAATAATTAAAACAATGGCACTGCACTACACTTCACTGTAAAATTGTCACCACACTGAAAATTCGCTTGGCCTCACTGCACAAACAAAATATATAGGATGACTTACCTCAAAATCGTGAAACGTTGTTACTTGACACACAGGAAGGCTTGCTTGGCACATGGAATAGTTCTTAAGAAACACACAGAGACACTTGACACACTGGTACCTAGGAAGGCAAGGTTAGATTAGCATAGTTAAGTTAAAGTGGGACAATATTTCCCGGCACAGGCCCCCATAACTCTTTGTTACCTATCGTACGTTACGGCTCGTGATCCTACAGCAGCCAAACTTTAATAAGTCTAGGGATACGACACAACTGCTGTTCTCAATAGCGAATCACCAGTATAACCCCTTAATAAGTAATGAGCACAAATAGAATCTTCATAGGACTGAAGAATAAAGACAATAAGTATATAAAATTATATTAAATAAATCTCAAAGCAAACAGATGATTATATGGTCACAATATATCACATTAAAAATATCACTGTAACTTCCAGACATTAAATCAATATTAATATGTATGGCTATGACAGAACAAAAGAATGACTTAACTCCAAGATGTTATCTCCCTGGTTCCTGCTCAGCTACTGAACAAAATAACGCGGGAATCAAAACAGATTGCCTTGCCCCGCGAATAAATTGCCAAAGTTACAATATTTATTATTTCAACAATGGAGCAATACATTGTGACAAGAGTAATCTTAAACTAACTTAATGAATAATTAGTACACATTGATATACAAAAATAAAGTAATTTCTTTACATAGTAATTAAAATATGCATACAGAAGGAATAATGGCATGCACACCAGCAACGGACGATCCCACGACAATTTGCCAGATACAGTTCACTCAATTATTATTTCACTCTGTTACCCACTTATGATCACATATAAATCATTAGTTCCCGTGGGAAAACTGATCACACAAAGAAATAAACAATCATTCCCACGATACGCTGGGCCTAACGCCAACACTGTAACATGAATGTGCATTTGCATAGAACATAAGTATAACAATATACATGCTTGTAATTTACATACAATTATAAATGTACATATTAATATATTTACTTACGTATCTTATAAGGGTACGTAACATGTTCAGTAAACATTTCAACAGTATTGGATGATAGATAAATGTCAAATATTTTAACAGCTAGTGATAATGATAAAGCCTCCTTCTCCACTGTGGAGTAATTCAGTTGATATTTGGTAAATTTTTTAGAATAGTAATGTATTGGATGATTAATACCCTCATCATCCTCTTGCATTAGTACAGAACAAGCACCCCAATCCGAAGCATCTATATATAGTTTGAATGGCTTAGAGTAGTCAGGAGTAGCTAACACTGGACCAAATGCCAACATTCCTTTTAATTTAGTAAATGCATCCTGACATTCCTGAGACCATCTAAACTTTACATTTTTAAATAGCAAGTTTGTCAAAGGAGCTGCAATTGCTGCAAAAAATTTACAGAACTTCCTATAATAAGCACACATTCCTAGATATCTTTGTACCTCCTTCTTGCTAGTCAACACTGGATACTCTAATATGTCATTTATTTTATTTTTGAGTGGTAACACCTTCCCATTTCCCACTTCATATCCTAAGTAACAAATACTAGCTCTAGCAAAAGTACATTTATGTAAGTTTCAGTTAAATTAGCCTCCTTTAAGCATTTTAATAGTTTAGCCAAACCTTTCATGTGGTCTTCCTAATTATTGTGATAAATTACAATACCATCCAAGTAAGCTCTACATTGTGGTATGTCTTTTAACACTAAGTTCATAAGACGCTGGAAAGTTGCTGGGGCATTTTTCAGCCCAAAAGGCATTACAGTGAAACATACAACCCATCTGCAGTTATAAATGCACTCATCTCCCGAGCTCTTGGTGTTCAAGGAATTTGCCAGTACCCTTTTGACAAATCTAGTTTGGTTACAAACTTGGCTTTACCAACACTGTCTATAGTGTTGGTAAATCAATCATCTAATCTAGGTATTGGAAAGTTATCATCAACAGTCATTAAATTTAGCTTACGGTAGTCAATGACCAACCTGAGAGTTCCATCCTTCTTTGGAACCAAAATACGAGGACTATTCCAACTGCTGCTGCTAGGGCTCACCAATCCATGTTGAAGCATGTAGTCGACTTCTTTCCGGATGAGATTCAGCTTTGCAGGATTGACTCTATATGGGTGTGACTTGACTGGTTGGTTGTCTGTCACCTCAACGTCATGGTGAATAATTGTAGTCTAGGTGGGAATATCGCCGAAGATGTCTGCATGAGAAGTCAGCAACTGCTTCACGTCCTGTGGGAACCGACCTGTGAGATTTATATTTATTTAATTTATATAAATTTATATTTACGTTAATTTATATACTTCGATAGCAATTTGTATAATTATGAGTGGACTGTATTTCTGCAATAATCTCATAATCTCACAAATCGATCCTCTACACATTAGGGGGGTTATATTAATTAATTTATATATATGCAGCCAATCAAACTACAGTATTAGACTACATACATTGAAGAGGTTCCATATCTTATAGTACAGCAGGTTAGTCCACCAGGTGTAGACACCAAATTATCCTCTTTGAGGTAGCTTCCATCACCCAGTAACTGGTGCACAAAGCCTTGCTTCCTTGTCATGACCTGTCAAAAGGGCGCTAGCTGTAAAGCCAGATTCTATATATGACAGGTATATCAGAGAAAACTGTACATGGAACAATGAAGACCTGGCTTAATTACCTTTAGTTTGAGGCTACCACGTGCTCTAACCGGGTCACCCTATATAATGACATTAATGGCCATAAATGAAAAATAAACGGGTTTCGGAAAGAACACTTAACTTGATTTGTTGACAGCGTGTTGTGAAAATGGTACACCTTTGGTTTCCATAACACTACGTCCAAGTAAAATTAACAGGAGCCGTATTTGCTCCCGTGTGCCTCTGGTCTAGTATCAACAATGGCTGCCCTCCTTCCTCACTGACGCCTGGCCTACATTGTCCAGATTTCAGAAAAGTGATAGAAGGGTCACATTTACTCTACTTTAATACTGATAATTAAGTTAATTTATATGAGATGTTTTATGATGGTAAAGTCCAAGGACTAATGTATTTAAGAATAATTCCAGCAGAATAGCTGGTGAATTATAATGGTATGTGGTGATGATATCCCGTTTTCTATAGACGGTAATTCCACTACAAGTTACGTTTTCTATGGGTAACTTGTTTATCAATACAGCTATTATCTGTATGATTATTAAATAGTGTCGGATTTTCCGACAAGTCCTGCTTCTGCTCTGATGACAAATGTTCCACCAACTTCTGGACATTAGCCAACAACTCCCCATTGTTAAAATAAGGTACATGAGCATTAGGTACATTATCAAAATCACATTCCCCATTATTCTCATCTACATGGGCTACACTAAGCATCTGGTTGGTATTGGTAGTTCCCTTCTGTGTTAGTTTCATCCTATTCACATGCACTACTATTTCCTTTCTCTTGAGATCATGTTTCTGGATTACATAATTGGGGGACTGAGTTTCTTTATCACTGTATAGGGACCTTGGAACCTAAGCAACATTGTTGGTCCCTGTCGTGCAGTTAGTACCACCACTTTATCACCTGTCTCAAAATGTCGTTGCTTTGTCTCTTTATCATATTGTGCCTTCATTTTGTCTTGAGCTTCTTTAAGATGACTCAAGGCTTTAGCCCTGTTTTTGTTTAACTTTTGTTGTAATTTATCAATACAATCTACCTGCACAACACTCTTCGGACTTCCGACCAACTTATTTCTTAAGATGGTTAGTGGACCTTTCACCTCATGGCCAAAAACTAAGGAGTTGGGTGAACACCCCAGGGACTCCTGATAAGTATCCCTCAGTGCCTGAGCATCAGTGGAAGACCATCATCCCAGTCTCTGCCAGTTTCCATGCAACTGGTTCTCAGCATTTGTTTAAGGGTTTGGTGCATCCTTTCCAAAGCACCTTGGCTCTCAGGATGGTAAGTAGTGGATGTATTATGGAGGATGCCAAACTCCTCACAAAACTGTTGAAACCTTTGAAAGTAAAATTTGTCCCATTATCTGTCTGCATTACTTTTGATAAACCAAGAATAGTACAAAAATTTCATTATGTGCCTTACTACCACTTTCGTTGTAGCATTTCTCACAGGGAATGCCTCAGGAAAAAGTGTAGTCTGACACATCATGGTAAGTAAATAAGTAATTATCAAAAGAAGGCACCAAACGGGAAGGCTATGTAGCACCATCAAATGCGCAAAATAATCAGAGGGCGCTAAATATCACCAAGGATGCCAATACGAGAACAAAAGCGCATAAGGCGAACAATATCAAAAGTATCCGAGTCACCAAGAATTCTATTGAGGGACAGGTGACCACGAGGGGCGGTCGGAAAGCAAGACACACGCTCGTCCTGGAAGTCAGAACATTCAAGGAGGACATGCACGATCGCAAGAGGGACAATGCCAATAGGACAATAAGGAGCAGGGCGGCGCTCCATCAAGTGACCATGGGTTAAGCAAGTATGGCCAATACGCAACCTCGCCAGAGCTGCTTCCCACCCCGTTTACGGTGGAAGGAGGACGGCCACGAGAAACACAACATTTAAAAGTACATAGTTTGTTACCAGTAACAGACAACCAAGAAGCCTGCCAACGGGTAAGGACGGAGGAATGGATAACCGGGTAAAAGTCGGAATACGGAATACCTTTACGAGAGATGGGACAAGAGCGGACAGCTTCCTTGGCGGCAGCATCCACATGCTCATTTAAAGACACACCAATATGGCTGGGAACCCAACAAAACTAAACCGACTTAAATTTACTGTGAACAAGAAACAGCCAATGCTGGATCTCGACAACTACTGGATGAACCGAATTAAAGGACCCGAGAGCCATGAGGGCACTACGAGAGTCAACAACAACTTCAAAGGAAGACTGACAACGAGAAAGCAGGAGACGAAGAGCATAGAGAATAGCATAAAGCTCCGCTGTAAAGATGCTAGTCTCCGGAGGTAAGTGACACATATAAGTGCGATCAGGAAAAACAACAGAGTAGCCAACACCGTCCGCAGACTTAGACCCATCGGTGAAGACAGAAACGGAGCGGGAGTGAGAAGAAAAGTGCTTAAGGAAAAGGCGTTTTAGAACCGTAGGAGGGGTAAAAGCTTTAGTGATACGGGTCAAGGATGTACAAAACCGCGGAAGAGGGACTCTCCACGGGGGCAAAGAAGGAACAACACGAGGAGAAACATTAGAAATACGAACGGAAAGAGAGTCCTGTAGGCGAGATAACCGGACAGAAAGAGGGAGGTGGTGAAGAGGAACTGGAACCGCAGGAGGGGTAAAAGTTAAAGCACGACAGAGGCGAGAGGAAGGATGTTGTAAGGACCGCGCAAGATAGCGAAGACAGTAGCGATCACGGCGGTATTGAAGAGACAGGAAGCCAGTGTCAACATACAAGCTAAGGACAGGAGTCGAACGAAAGGCACCAGAACTGAGGCGCAACCCAGTATGGTGCAAAGCATCAAGACGGCGAAGAGTAGAAGGAGAAGCAGACGAGTAAGCAGGGCAACCATAATCGAGCTTAGACAGGACGAGAGAGGAATGTAAAGCAAGGAGAGTGCGCCTGTCTGCCCCCCCAAGAAGTATGGGACAAGACCCAAAGGAGGGTAAGGGCCTTAGAGCACTCAACATGGAGGTAAGAGATGTGGGAGACCAAGACAAACGAGTGTCAAGGAATAACCCCAAAGCTTCGCAGAATCTTTGTACTCAAGGGGATGACCATAAAGTGACAAAGAGGGACGAAAAATTACCCGTTTCCGCGTAAAAGTCTTGGCACAAGTCTTAGAAGTAGAGAACTTGAAGCCATGATTGGTGGCCCAAGACGACACAGCATCAATTGCAAGTTGAAGCCGGCGCTGAAGGAGAGGCGAATCATCACCCTGACAGCAAAGGGTAAGATTATCGACGTAGAGAGCGGAGAAGACACCTGAAGCAAGAGAGGAAAGAAGACCATTGAGGGCAACCAGAAAAAGAGTAGTGCTCAGAACACTACCCTGGGGCACACCTTCGTATTGCTGAGAAGAGGCAGAGAGAGCGGTACTAAGGCGCAACCGAAAGGAACGACGAGAGAGGAAGCTGCGGAGAAAGAGAGGAAGACGAACACGAAGGCCAAAAGAATGAAGTTGAGATAGAATATGATACCGCCAAGTGGTGTCGTAAGCCTTTTCCAGGTCAAAAAGGACGGCAACAACGGAGGTCTTCGCAGCAAAAGCAGTTATGAATATAGACCTCCAAGTTCACCAGGACATCTGTCGTGCTGCGACACTTGCAGAAACCAAATTGAGAAGGGGAGAGGAGGTGATGGTGTTCTAAGAACCACATCAGACGAACGTTAACCATACGTTCAAAGAGTTTGCAGACACAACTTGTGAGGGAAATAGGGCGAAAGTCCTTAGGGGAAGTACCCAGAGACCCCGGTTTGCGAGCAGGGAGGACAACGGCATCGAGCCTGTCCTCAGGGACTGACGACGACTCCCAGATCCGATTATACAGACTCAGTAAATACTGAGATGTG
This sequence comes from Procambarus clarkii, assembly GCF_040958095.1. Lineage (NCBI taxonomy): Eukaryota > Metazoa > Arthropoda > Malacostraca > Decapoda > Cambaridae > Procambarus > Procambarus clarkii. The sequence continues at coordinate 10,893,298 of NC_091210.1, read as the reverse complement.
CACGGAGGGAGATGGCGAAGCATCTCATA